>NW_015505553.1:1283623-1286799 GCF_001515645.1 Sinocyclocheilus grahami
ATATATATTCTATTGTGTTCTGCAGGAGAAAGTAAGTCAAACAGGTTTGCAGCAACCTGATTCCATCTAACAGGGGGCATTCACAGAACTCTGAGGCTAACATTCTGGCAAGATTATCTTAAAGTGATGAACACACATTTGTCTTGTAAAATTAATAGAATGTTCTTTCAGATTTATCTGGTATAATAATGTTCTCAAAACATTAGCACAAAAACCTTATTTATAAATCATTCATCAAACTTTTAAACATTTTAGTCTAATATTTTTTGTTATTACTTTCACAGCATTCAGAGTTCATTCCAAAGCAACAATCCTATAATGTTTGCAAAATGATAAAATGAAATGTTCTCTTCATGTATGTATGTATATATATATATATATATACTGAACATTTTGAATGATAAGCGGACATTGACAATTTATGTTTTCATAACTTAAAGGGAACATCAGCAAAAAGCAGAACATATTTTTGTTAGGTGCAAGATTGAGTAAATAAATAAACTTGAAAAACAAAAAATCCCTTTTACTACTGTTGTACACCAGGCACTGCAAGTGTCTCAAGTGGATGTTGACCAATGAGAAGACATGAAAATGAAAAGACCTTCATGACTTCTCAGATGGACAATAACTTTTGGTATTTTATTTAAATTTCATCAGATTTTTTCTTTTCACATTTTTCACATGTGTGTGTGTGTGTGTGTGTGTGTGTGTGTGTGTGTGACTTTGTGCCATTTTTTTTTATTTGGACTCTGTTCCCGTTCCCGTTGTTATCTCCTGATTGTTCTCACCTGTGTCATGTTAACCAGTTAGTCCTTAGCTGTGTCCCAAATCGAATGCTGCTTTGGACACAGACTTCAATGGCCACTCCTTTGAAGGGCCTGAAGGCCGGATTGAGCATTGTTAAATGAGACATCTTGGCTATGAAGGATGGATCCTGTTGCCTAGCAACTGTGACAGCTTGCCATTGACGTTTGAACTGGACATTTTTGAAAGTTATATTCAACAGTCTTAAAACTAAACATTTAAACAACTTTAACGTTTTTTTTTCTTCTAACATTTGTACAGAACATTTGTATCTTTAGATATCTGAGTAAGCACAAAAAGTAAGTAAACACAATACTTACATTTAAAAGTGTATTCAGGCATTTTATCTAAAAAAAATCCTGTAATCATCGGCACACAAGGAATCTTGTGATAGCCTGGGCCGCAAAGGATTCATCAGTTGTATCCTTCATTGCCCAGGAAACGAAGGATGCATTCTGAGGTCGCGTTTGATGAAGCCTTCGAATAGGGACCACCTTCATCGCACCGCAGTGATGCAATCGATCTTCGAATGCTGCCTTCGGAGGACACAGCCTGTTTTGTGTATTCATTGTTACCAGTGTTGCCAAGTCTGTGGTTTTCCCGCAGAATCGGGCGACTTTTATAATACTTCCATGAGTTGTTTTTTCGGCAGCGAGTTAAAGTGAAACTCCATGCCCCCAGAGCGCGATTTCGACTGAGGTGGAACCCCCTGGAAGGAGGTTTTGACCCCCTATAATGTACATTTGGAGTGATTTTGATAGTCATCTTCCCCCGAACACAATTAGGCTAGTTTTGGCTAGTTTTAAATACCAATTGGTCTGGTATTGTCCTGCAGACCTGGCAACCTTGTTTGTCGGGTCTTGTTCATTTGATGGCTGCAATGTTTTGAGGTGCTCAGTTCTGTTTCCCTGTTGCTGTACTTCATGGACTTTTGTTATTTTATTTAATAAAGTTTGTGCTGTATTTGGATCCTGCTCTCCCTCATCTCTGAGTCGCCCAACATTACAATGTGGTTGTTCAGAATCAAAATACTTATTTGGTTTTGCTTAATGCAGTTATTGTGAAAAATTATTGAATTGGATTTCCAATGAATCTCATATTGTTTTGATGCATGGCATTTGAATCCCATACAAGAGAGAAAGAACAAAATCAGTCACGTTTAGCAGTATAATTAGAAATCTATTATAATACATCTGTTAGTGCACTCCTCTGTCTGTTCCATTAAAATTGCCAAAGGTGGAGTTATGTGATTTTCATTGGACAGCAATGATATATACTTTAAGCTAACTTATAACCTAGTGTTAACATTTGCAGCTATATCTGAAAAACTGTGTATAAAGGCAGAATTACAAAAATTGTCTCTGTCCATCAAATCAATACTGGTGCAAATGTGTTTGAACAGCCAGAGAAGTGTATAACAAATCTTTAAATTCACACACAATGAATATTACTTTAGAAACAGAAATGTCCTATTTTTTTATAATTTACTTCAGAACAAAGATCAATTCAGTGTCATTCATTCCTTAATATTATAGTCCTTAAAACATATTTGGATGGGACACATAATTATATTATCATCAACAGCATCATAGTTTATTCTGAATTTCTCTGTCACTGTTAAAAGTGAATGTTAGGCCTATGCAGAAGGACTCTGTATGCTGGGTGTGCAAGTCTGAATGAGCCAGAAGTAATTCATAGTCTGGTACAATAATTACGGTGACATGTGTGCCATCTGAAACACATACTGTCACGAATCCGGTCCGTGGCCTTCCGGCCGATTACCAGTAGCGGTCCCTCTACCATTACATTGACTCTCACACTACACAGACTGTTACATGTCACTCCGGACTACAGTTCCCATCATCCATTGCACTTACACAGCTGAATTCACTGATCACTAATTACACGCTCACCTGAGAGCCATTACTCACTCTATTTAACACCCACTCAGTTCCTGTTCAGATTGCTGAGTATTGTCTAGCGGTTTTTACTCCCCTAGTGTTAGCTGCCTTACCGAGCCATTCCGTGTTTTCTGTTTTAGTCTCGTGTATTGTTCTGCATTTTCCACTCCCCTAGTGTTAGCTGCCTTACCGAGCCTAGTGTCTTGTTTTTCCTTGTTTTCATCATCTTGCCTTGTCTGTTTCCCCATGTTCTGATCACTGCCTGTGTACCTGGATTATCCCTCGAGTCGAGCCCAATTGGATACTGTTCGCCCCTGCCTGGACCTTTGCCTTGTACCTGGATTATCCCTCTTGCCTTGCCATCGATATACCTGTTTGCCATTGTCTGACCTATGCCTGTTTTTGACCACGTTTCTTGCGAATAAAGCCTTGCAGATGGATCTGCACGCTTCCTGTGTTCCCTCCGTTACA
>NW_015505553.1:1287187-1327581 GCF_001515645.1 Sinocyclocheilus grahami
ACTCCCCTAGTGTTAGCTGCCTTACCGAGCCTAGTGTCTTGTTTTTCCTTGTTTTCATCATCTTGCCTTGTCTGTTTCCCCATGTTCTGATCACTGCCTGTGTACCTGGATTATCCCTCGAGTCGAGCCCAATTGGATACTGTTCGCCCCTGCCTGGACCTTTGCCTTGTACCTGGATTATCCCTCTTGCCTTGCCATCGATATACCTGTTTGCCATTGTCTGACCTATGCCTGTTTTTGACCACGTTTCTTGCGAATAAAGCCTTGCAGATGGATCCGCACGCTTCCTGTGTTCCCTCCGTTACACATACAGAATAAAATAGGGCCTTATTCATGCTCAGCTAATTTCCTGCAGACTCCAAGGAGGACATACATGATTGAGGGATGTTTTTTCTACAAAGGGACATTTTCTCACATCTTCTCTTTCAGACCAGCTAGTGGTGTGCAGTCTTGGCTGGTTGTTAATACTCTCCCACCGGAGCTGTTTTGTAAGGTAGGAGAGAAAACTGGCACTTTTTGTATTTTAGGTGTGATTGTGAGTTGCTGGTCCACTAGGGTTTCTCAGAGGGTTCCACTCAGAGACAGTCTGGCGGGTTATTTGTCCCAAGAATGGGGCTCTGGAGGGACTGACTGACAGCGAGCGTTCAAAGCCGATCTTTTCTACCGCTAGTTGGCATTGATTTCTTAATTCATTTTTCATTTAAATAAATAAACAAATATGGACATAGCATGTAAAGACAACTTTGCAGTTACATTAAGCAAAACAACATGAGGGCTGTCTTTTTTTATATTTTAATATCTAGAGAAGTGGGGTTGCAGTTTTCATTATCTTTTTATAAATCATATTTGCAAGACGTTAGCATAATCTGTCTTGTAATCAATAGCACTAGGCACTTGATAGAAGATGGATAACAATATTAGATATAACTGAATTTGGGATTTGAAGTTTTCTCTGCTTTTATTATTTTTGGTTCAATAGAGAGCGATATCACTGATAAAATAAGCTAAGCTACAAGACAACGTGCAGTTGTCAGGTTGGAAGCTCATGGAGGCTCATTTAAGGTCACTTCAAGTCAATGGGAATGAGATGAGAGAAACTGGCCTGTAATTTTCCACTAGTGTGGGGTTAAGTGTAGGTTTTTCTGCTTGCTTGAATGTGGTGAGGAAACTCATCGTGAGGAGTGATGGATTGATGATGTCTGCCAGTGTAGGAGAGATACGTTATAGAAGAAAGGAGGCAGTAAGGTCAAGAGGGCACGTGGTAGGTTGGTTGAATTGGAGAAGCTTAAAGACATCAGCCTCCATGTGAGGAGAGAAAGAAGAGAGCAGATATTTACATGGGTCAGTGATATGTACTGTATATTTCAATCATGACAACTGTCAAAATAGTTCTGTAAGCATGTAAGACATCATAAAATACTGTAGCAGATCTAGTCAAGTGGATTGGGGGAGGTGGATGATTTCAAGGGATATATATATATATATACAAAAACAGACGTAACTATATTACTTGAATGATGGCTCACCGCACTACTGAAAATTGCATTTCTTTCAAGGATATATATATATATATATACAAATCAACAATACATCCTAAGCTATTGTGACTGTTCTCCCACTTTTTGTTTAAAAAAAAATCAGTTAATCTATATCTAGTTGCGCTCTGCCGATGTGAACTGGTTTCCATAAATAAACCTTAAGCAGCACAACTTTTTTTTCAACACTGATAATGATAGCAAATGTTTCTTGAGAACCATATTAGAATGAGTTCTGACGCATCATGTGACACCGAAGACTGGAGTTATGGCTGCTGAAAATTCAGCTTCGCAATAACAGGAGTAAATTACGTTTTAAAATATATTCAAATAGAAAACACACAAAGTTATTTGAAATTGTAATCATAATTCACAATATTATTGTATTTTTGATCAAATAAATTAAGCTTTGGAGCATAAGAGATTTCTTTCAAAAACATCAAATAAATTCTGCTTTCAACAAAACTGCTCTACTGCTTATTAAAATTCAAGACCATAAAATTTTGTCCACTAAATCAAAGCCATGTTGTATCACCAATAAAATCATGTGGTGCAACCAACATGCAGAGAAAACAAACAGGAATTATTGGAAAAAAGTTAAAATCCAGAACCTTAGCAAGGAGGGTAAACTGCTGTCGCTCCACTGTTACATACTGTATTCTGTCCCCGACCGACTTTAAGTCTAGGCATTGCTTGCCGACACCATGTAGTTATTTGACACAGGGCTTGTCTAAAGTCAGCTGAAGACCCCTGAGAGAGACTCCACTGCCTGAGCTCAGATATTTTCATCCCAGCACTGAAATAAATTCTGCTTACCACAATCTGTCTAAGCCAGTAGTATATTAATGAACTTAGTGGAAAACAGCAAAAGCACATCCAAACTCAAGTCTATAGAACCAGACCTAGTCTTTCCTACAGAAAATTCTGTTCAATGACATTTCTATGGGTTTTTAATCTATGAGTTCATCTTCAATGTAAGCAGATTTTATTTATGAATTTACATTAACAATATGATATGATATTATATAATTTACCCAGCCATCAGTTACTAAACCTACATGACTTTTTCCTCCTCTGTAACAAAAAAAGGATACTTTTTTGTGTGAGTATTCTCAGTATTTTTCACTTATTTATTTTACCCATACAATGAATGCCAACAGTGCTGTTTGTACCCCATCATCCTTCAAACTATTATCTTGTGTAGGGGAGGAATTCATATAGGTTTAGAATGACATGAAAGTGAGTAACTGATGACAGAACACCTATTTGTGGATACCCCTGGATCACAAAACCAGTCATAAGGGTACATTTTTCGAAAATTATATTTAAACGTCATCTGGAAGCTGAATAAATAAGCTTTCCATTCCATTCCATTGTTAGGATAGGCCAATATTTGGCCGAGATACAACTATTTGAAAATCTGGAATCTGAGGGTGCAAAAAAAATCGAAATATTGAGCAAATCATATTACTAATCAAAAATTAAGTTTTAATATATTTACAGTAGGAAATTTACAAAATATCTTCATGGAACATGATCTTTACTTAAAGTGCCCCTATTATGCAATTTTTACGGTTCCTAGTGTTGTTTTGGGAGTCTCCTGCAATAGGATTACATGCATGCAAGGTTAAACAACGATATAATTTTCTAAAAATATGCATTTAATATCACCTAATTTTCCAGCGATTCTCAAACGATTCGTTCGAAGCAGTTCAAAGATTCAGTCTCTCTAAAACCCTCCTTTCCGTGAGCCTGCTCTGCTCTGATTGGTCAGATGACCTAGTCTGTTGTGATTGGCCTACGGCATACAGCACATTTCGGAAACGATACGTATATTTTAATAGTTCTGTATTTTAAAGGCTCTATAGAAAATATAAATATCTATTATTTATCATACTTACAGGTTGTGATTCAGTGGAGCAGCTGGTCCAAATAAACAGGATACTGATCCATCTTTCAACAGCAAGCTTTATTGTGAATCCCGCGTTGAACTCCCCGAGATTAGAGAAGCAGTTGTCAGTAGAATGACGTGTTTGTAGGCGGGGTCAAGTTGTTGGCGGCCGTCAATGTAGAACATAGGTGCGCATTATGCAAATGTATTACCCTGTGAAGTGTAGCCGTCACGGAAGTAGGATTCTAATTACTAACGACTTGTTTCAGCTGTTCAGAGTCGATTCTTTATTTTGGGAAACAATAACTTTATTTATCGTGCACTTTCAGCTTTACAACTTTGCAGATAATTTACATTCACATTCAGCTACATTACACACTGTATGAAAGGCAATACTGGAAATGGCATAATAGGGACACTTTAATATCCTAATGATTTTTGGCATTAAAGAAAAATTCATAATTTTGACCCATACAATGTATTTTTGGCTATTGCTAGAAATATACCCCAGCAACATAAGACTGCTTTTGTGGTCCAGGGTCACATTTTTGGTATCCTTTAGCTGTATAGCAAGAAATAAAAAGATGGAAAATGGGCACAAATAAAGAGGCAGTGAGCTGTGACCTTATGTGCAGGAAATGTAGCAGTAATGTATTCTTCTTTACTCCCCATGAGGCATTGTGCTAATATTATGAATCTGTATGACCCTCTGGTATCTGTAGGTAATCACACATTAATCTGACAAAAAAATGTTGACATTTCATTTTGAGCTTGATCAAACAACAGGGCAGAGTTATTCTATGGGTGCTGGTCTTTCAATGGCTTTTTCTTGTGAGCAGATGTACTTCCATAGATTTATTTTTTGTTTGCATTTTATAAAAATAAATAAATAAATAAAATCAGATAAAAAAAAAATCAGCATGAACCTTACAACGAACATGGTGCTTAAGAGAGAGTTCGATTTAAATGACAAAAATCAATAATATATTTTTATATACAATAAAAAAATAAAAATAAAATAAAATATCTGTAATGCTTGTTCAAAAGTCTAAAACAAGTTCAATTAAACAAATAATGTTTTGCTGAACTAACTTAACATTATTTGTTCAAGTGAACCTGTTTTAGTCTTGTTGTATGGATCTGAACTAATTGCGTGGAAAAGTTTTCCTTAATTTAATGAAGTTCACTGAACAAGTTATTTTTTGAGTGGGAAATATACAATTTCAGATGCAGTCTCAGACTGTTTTTCCCATTTGTATGTAGGCCTAGTAAACCTCAAAAGGTACAGACAATTAACAAACAAGCGCCTGCCTAACACAATTGTAATTGAGAAGTTACATTTATTAACTCGATGTTCCTGCAGGCGATCAAAGTCTGACCACACAATGACACGGGGCTCCAGTAAATCAATACTGTAATATTCTATCGTTGATTCACCAATCTGCTACTTTGGTACTAAAACTGGTGCCAAATGCAATTCGCAAGGCACAGTTGCACATTGTGAAATAATGATAATAACTTAATTGCCTGATGTTCTAAAAAAAAATCAGTCTAATAAATATTTATTCTTATTATTCAGTAGAAGTCATATTTAATGCCTTTCTGATAAGGCATTTGGCTTCAGACACGTTGCTAATTTAGTGTATATAGGATAACAAACTTGCATCGGTTCATGCTGACAACTTTTAAGAAACTTAACTCTCTAAACAGAAGTACACAAAGACACGGTCAAATGAGCTCTGTTGTACCTTAGGGCACAAGTCCTCAAGCGAAAGAGATTATTTAATTATTTGTTATTTCATTACTTGCAAATGTGCCTCCAGAAATGTGAAGAGTCAGTGAAAAACCACATGATCAGCAATACAGGTAAAGAATGACAATGTAAATCAACAGAAGATAGTCATTAGCTATTCTGATCAAGAAAATATGTGGCAATTCAAACTAAATGGAATAGAAAAGAAACAAAAAAAAAAGTGGGGAAAAATGATAAATGAATGAGACCATCAAACATTAAACACATATGTGGCATATACTCAACAATGTCTTGTTTCTGAGGGTCTGGTGGTGTAATGTATTCTGTGCTGCGCATTGCAGGACAGAAAGGGCACAGACTCTCTTTTACGACAAAAGATGTATCTTACCATTCTGTGACATGTGCAAAATAAGATTTTATGACTTACATGTCAAGCATCTCTGAGAGGATTCTGCCACACCAGACATGTCATGAGTTACTGCGGCTTTCAGACAGTATGCGCTCACCTGCTGCTCTAAAGTCTGAAACATCAAGCAATGAAAGAAAAATGGCATTCATGAAAAAAGGAATTTCTGTCAGTTTGAATTATATGCTGTTTGAATTATTTGAAGAAAAAAAAACCCGCCACAGAGTTCTTTCCCATACAACTGTCTGGACAAAAAGGAAAAAAAGAACAAAACACTATACAAAATAGAAGCCATGTGGTAGATACAGTGGGTACGGAAAGTATTCAGACCCCCTTAAATGTTTCATTCTTTGTTATATTGCAGCCATTTGCTAAAATCATTTAAGTAAATTTTTTTTCCTCATTAATGTACACACAGCACCCCATATTGACGGAAAAACACAGAATTGTTGACATTTTTGCAGATTTATTAAAAAAGAAAAACTGAAATATCAGATGGTCCTAAGTATTCAGACCCTTTGGTCAGCTGTGTGTACATTAATGAGGAAAAAAAATTAACTGATGAAATGATTTTAGCAAATGGCTGCAATATAACAAAGAGTGAAAAATTTAAGGGGGTCTGAATACTTTCCGTACCCACTGTATGTGTAACTGACTGATATTGAAGCTGTTATTTATTAATATTCACCGAAGCTTTGGAATTGATTTCAAGAGTCATATCAAATCATTGGTCATATAAAGTAATTGGTTATTCCATGTTTATTGACCAAATGTCATAGTGTAAAACATGCACCAAACCTGTCATATTTGATTTAGGAACTGCTAAAAATGTGAATATTATTAATTAATAGATCCTAGTAATGCTAAATAAACAGTATGAATTTTGTATTTTTACATATATCAATCTACTGTGAGTAGAAATCAAATTAGCTTTACAGAGTGATTTGACTGTTAATAATCAAAAGAGAAATGCAGAGTGGAGGAGTGGCTTTTTATCACTTTGCATGATGATTCTGTAACATCAGATCTCATTGGTCCCATGACACAAAATATCCAATTAGGTTTGATGTTATTTACACCATGATTTGGGCTCTGTATGCATTGATCATTGATTTGAATGTGAATAACCACTTAAATTGAGTTCTGCTCATCATGCTATTCTTATTCCTTCAGAAAACTTGAATTAAATCAGTGGAGTATGTATTAGTCTTAAACTACTTTTGTATCCTTTCTGGAGATTGAATTGTTTGAAACCCACTATAACTTCCAGTGTGGACAACAGCTGAAAAGTTCCTCAAATCCTCTATGCTCTGGAGGAGATATGGTTTTGGAATGACATGAGGGTGAACCCAGGTTAAATAGAAGTATTCTGAAATGTATTATAAATGTACTTAAAATTAAAATAGTATAGTTATAGTACAGTGGGAAAAATATTTATTTGATCCTCTGCTGATTTTGTAAGTTTGTCCACTTACAAATAAATATATTTGAAATATTGTTTATTTTAACAGATAGAGACAGAATATCAACCAAAAAATCCAGAAAAAACACATTTTATAAAGGTTAGAAATTAATTTGCATTTCAGTGAGTGAAATAAGTATTTGATCTCCTACCAACCAGCAAGAATTCTGGCTCCCACAGATTGGTTATGTGCCCATGTGGAACACAGATTAGTCCTGCAACTTTAAGAAGTTACTCTTGATGTCAGCTCGTTAGGTGTATAAGACACCTGTCCACACAATCTCTATCTTCCATTCCAACCTTTCCCACCACCATGGGCTAGACCAAAGAGCTGTCAAAGGATGTCAGAGACAAGATTTTTAGATCTGCACAAGGCTTGAATGGGCTACAAGACCATCAGCAAGAAGCTTGGTGAGAAGGAGACAACTGTTGGTGCGATTATTCGGAAAAGGAAGAAATACAAAACAACCATCAATCGGCCTTGGTCTGGAACTCCGTTTAAGATCTTGCCTCATGGGGCAAGGATGATCATGAGAAAGGTGAGGGATCAGCCCCGAACTACACAGGAGGAGCTTGTTAATGATCTTAAGGCAGTTGGGACCACAGTCACCAAGCAAAACATTGGTAACACACTACGCCACAATCAACTGAAATCCTGCAGCACCCACAAGGTCCCCCTGCTCAAGAAGGCACATGTACAGGCCCATTTAAAGTTTGCCAAAGAACATCTAAATGATTCAGAGAAGGCTTGGGAGAAAGTGCTGTGGTCAGATGAGACCAAAATTGAGCTCTTTGGCATTAACTCGACTGGCTGTGTTTGGAGGGAGAGAAATGCTGACTATGACCCCAAGAACACCATCTCTACAGTCAAGCATGGAGGTGGAAACATTATGCTTTGAGGCTGTTTTTCTGCTAAGGGTACAGGACGACTTCACCGGATTGAGGGGCAAATGGATGGGGCCATGTACTGTACAATCTTGGACGAGAACCTCCTTCCCTCAGCACTGAAGATGGGTCATGGATGGGTCTTCCAGGATGACAATGACCCAAAACCCGAGTAGCTCAAGAAGAAGCACATTAAAGTCATGGAGTGGCCTAGCCAGTCTCCAGACCGCAATCCTATAGAAAATCTGTGGAGGGAGCTGAAACGTCGAGTTGCCAAACGACAGCCAAGAAACCTTAAGGATTTAAAGAGGATCTGTAAAGAGGAGTGGATCAAAATCCCTCCTGGGATGTGTGCAAACCTGGTGACCAACTACAAAAAAAAAAGCATCTTACCTCTGTGCTTGCCAACAAGGGTTTCTGCACCAAGTACTAAGTCATATTTTGCTTGGGGATTGAATAGTTATTTCACTCACTGAAATGCAAGTCAATTTCAAACCTTTATATAATGTGTTTTTATTTTGTTGTTGTTGACTATACGCTAAAATAAACCTACCATAAAAATGACAGACCCCTCATTTATTTGTAGGTGGGCAAACTTACAAAATCAGCAGGGGATTAAATAAATATTTCGCCACTGTACATGCTTACTTGAAGTGCATTAAAATGTATATAATTACATTTTAATGTATTTTTAAAAAGTATAGCCTACTAGAAGTACTTTGGTAATAAATATATGATAATATAATATGATAATATAGTCAAGTCACCTTTATTTATATAGAGCTTTATACAATACCGATTGTGTCAAAGCAGCTTTACAGTGTCAAACAGAAAAATAGTTTGTCAATAATGTAAGAGGACAATAACAAAAAACAACAACAAAAAACAGCTAAAGTCAGATCATTGATGATTCAGTGATGTAATCATAAAGTTCAGCTCTCTTCCAAAATAGTCTCTGTGCAATCAGTCAAGTGTCCCAAACTAAGCAAGCCAAAGGTGGCAGTGCCAAGGAACCAAAACTCCATATTTGACAAAAATGGAGAAAAAACCTTGGGAGACACCAGACTCAGTCGGGGAGCCAGTTCTCCTCTGACCAGACAGAACCAGCATGGTGTGGTTTAATTCCAAGCTGCAACACAGGTCAGATTGTGCAGAGGACTTGTTTGTCTGGTTACAGTGGTCTTGTGCCGATGGTAGTCGAGGTGACAAAGTCTGCATAGGGGATCTGTCTCTGGGGCGCATCTAGTTGACATGGTCTCCACTGACATTCAGGGCTGTAAAGATCGTCTCTAGGTGCTGATTCACCATCTTGTCTGGATATGGACTGGATCTAGGTGTAACGGTTATGGACTTTTAGTTGTGTTTTTCCCTGTTCAATCGAATCTTTAAAGAGTCTACTTTTATTTGTATATAATATACACATAATAAAAATAAAACGTTGTGCTTTTGTAAAATAAAGAAAACATACAGGGTGCGCTGTATGCCGCCTTTGTCTCTGTGATCTTAATTTTGAAATGCGTCACTAAAATGAACTGAAACTCAGCGAATACTCGACACAAAGACATGAGAGATATATCTATAGAAAGCTTGAAATGTCTACTTTCAAACGAAGCAAGTCTTATCGAAAACAAATTTTCTGTGATAAAGTAATCCATATGAAACCAACGGGATGTCCAGTCTTTCCCGTCTGACATTATCTCTAATTAGATCATGCCCATGTGCTACTTTCACTTTTGGTATTACAATAGTCCACGTGAGACGCGTGGCATGTAAACACCCACAACACAGCAAACAAAGCAGCAAGACTTTTCCTCAAGTTCATCTTGGCTGCTGTTCGTTTCTGGAAAAAGACGCGCTGAGAGGAATAAGACAGAATTTACCTCAGAAAAAGACATGCTGAGAGGAATAAGAAAGAATTTACCTTGGATGAAGAGAGCGGCACTGAGAGGAATAAGCTTTGGATTACCTCAGAAAAAGAAGAATGCGGCGGCTTGATCCAGCAGAGATCATTTACATGAGTATTTTTTATTAACCTACTTGAATTAGTTGTCACATAACTTGTACACATTTTACAAATTAAACTTTTTCCAAACTATAATTCCTGACTAAATGTATAATCAAATGAAAGATTATGAAGTTTCATTCACTGCATCTAAATGTCTCATGATTCCAGAATGTTTTTTTTTAATGTTCTATAAAATAGACAGCGATACTATATAAAAGTAATACGAGTTAAAATGTTAATAGCCTAATGTTAGAGTAAGAATGATTAGACAAAACTTTACTGTGATACACTTTGTTCGCGACTATAGATGTTTATAACTATAGTTTTTTTTATTGTATAATAGGCCTACATACAAAGCATGCTTGTGTTTAGGACTATAACTAAGCTTCTGTTCGTGAATATCTGCTCTGGTGTAAATGTTTTGAATGTGTTATACCCGGTCATTGGTGTTCATGATCGTCTGAGGTATAAATGTATCAAGAAAACTGTAGATAAGTGACCCATCAACAGACGCGCGTCCATTCTTATCAGTGATGCAATTTACTATCAGCTATGCAAATTTTCGTTTAGAACTGTGGCTGCATCACTGACATAATTGCACAAGAAAGGCGTTCAGTTTTGAGTTCGCTGGAAAATCATACTCAGTAAGTGTACAGTATAGTAATTGTACTTTTATTATACCTATATGGTAATATTATTTGTGGTTGATAGTGTTAAAATATAGTTTCTTTGTTATTGGCATTCTGTTTTCTCATCAAGTAGGCCTGTGCATATACTAAGGTACTGTGAAAAATAAATGCTAACAATTGTTTATAACATTCTTTTAGGACTGTGAATACATACTCTTGCTTTCACCTGCATCTCACACAGGAAGGGGACGCAGGTCTCGTTCAGTTTTCATCTCCATTCAGAATCTTATAGAGTAAGTGTGCATTCACTAATTTAAAGATGCTACTTTCATTTGATTTATTTTCTGTATGAGAAAATGTGTACCATGTGGTAATTGTTTTATTTTTTTTTTCCATAAATTAGTACTAGTATCAGTGACCATCTCAATAATGTTATTAGTGTAGTTTATTTGTGTAAACAGCATGCCTTCTTTTTTATTTCAGATGTGAGAATAGCAGTGCAACAGAGCCTGTTGCAAAGAGAGCCAGAGCAAATAAGCAGCCCACTCGGTCATGGAAAACAGAGACTGATGTTGACGTTCCACAGGCTCTGAGATTGCTGCCTGCACAGCAACCTGGACCACAGCTAAGACCATGAGATGCACACACTCCCATGAGTTTTTTTTTTTCAGAGCACATAAACATTATACACTTTGGAAATGCCAGGTATGTGATGTTCATTTATATATTTCAACATGACACACTACCAGTCAAAAGTTTTTGAACAGTAAGATTTTTGTATTAATTTTGTATAATGTTTCTGTAAAGAATTATCTTCTGCTCACCAACCCTGCATTTATTTGATCCAAAATACAGCAAAAGCTATATATAACTTTTATTTAGCACAAAAATGATGATAAAGACATTTATAATGTTACAAAAGATGCTGTTCTTCTGAACTTTCCGTTCATCAAAGAAACCTGAAAAACAATTATATGTGGACCACAGCTAAGACCATGAGATGCACACACTCCCATGAGTTTTTTTTTTTCAGAGCACATAAACATTATACACTTTGGAAATGCCAGGTATGTGATGTTCATTTATATATTTCAACATGACACACTACCAGTCAAAAGTTTTTGAACAGTAAGATTTTTGTATTAATTTTGTATAATGTTTCTGTAAAGAATTATCTTCTGCTCACCAACCCTGCATTTATTTGATCCAAAATACAGCAAAAGCAGTAATATTGTGAAATATTTTTTTACTATTTAAACTGCTTTATATTTGAATATTTTAAAATGTAATTTCAGCATCATTACTCCAGTCTTACTCCAAGTGTAACGATATACAATATAATAATAATAATAATAATAATAATAATAATAATAATAATAAATGTTTTTGAGCAGCAAATCAGAATATTAGAATGATTTCTAAAGGATCGTGTGACTGGAGTAATGATGCTAAAAATTCAGCTTTGATTGTTCCTAATAAACAGTTTAACTGCACTTGCAAGTGAATCTCAAGTTATTTTGTGAGATAGTTAAATATATTCTAAATAAAGTACAAAAAAAAAAAAGGTAATGCTTTAGATTACAACCCGCAAAGAACTACGTAAGTATACTGAATTTAAGCTGTATGTTTTTCTGATTATAGTGTACCGATAAAGAATGTACATGTATAGGTATAAGGGAACAATGTGTTACGTTTGGGTAAAAAACCCACTACTGATAATTACACCGCTAATCTTTAGTAGCTAAGATACTTTCAAACTGTAAAAAATGTATGTTGTAAGAAAAGCAAAGATTGTTGGAGTTTTACAGTAAAATACTATTTTAGTATTTCTACTTTAATGTAATTTTTAATTCAGTGTCTTACTTGACCTAGAAAAGGTACAGCAATTGCAACTTTTTATCTTTTGTTTTTTTTGCGGACAATAAATTCTCTGTTTGACTTGCCTTTGCTTCTGGGTCCTTTTATCGTGACAATTATAGCAGAAAGTACATTGAAATATAAAATTGCAAGGAAAAAAACTAAATACAAAGATACCAGAGAAATATAAAAACTAAATTTTCAAAACAAATTAAATACTACTCAAATAATAATAAAATACATACATTTGCACATATATACATATGTCAATACATAAGCAAAATCGTCTCGGTTACGTATGTAACCCTCGTTTCCTGAAGGAGGGAACGGAGACGTTACGTCCCGTCACCATGGCTGCTGTACTTCGAAGTGCACGAAGGATGCTCCGCCTTCGGAGGATATCCTTGTGACACCAGAGGTTACGATTAACACTGTCACATAGCAATGGTGCGAGAGGAGAGCTGATGAGAGGACAATCCTGCCAGGATAGGTGGAGCCAGAATTGCTCATTTTTGTTTTTATGTTTTATGTCATAATGGAGGAGATGGTGATGTACCTCAGGCTTAGCCAAGACCGAGGCCAGGTAAGTTACACTGGTTTGCAGTGTCCTTTGTTGGATTACAAATTTAAATGCAGGAATTGGCTTGGAGCTTACTTGAATAATGTAATGATACATATGAAAAACTACAAAACACACACACAGCGCAGTTCAAATGCTGACTGATATCTTAACAAAGGTGCGGTTTTATATAGTTTATTGTCTTGACGATGGTGATATGTAGACAGGTTAGCAAAAATAAAACTGAATAAAAAAATAAATAAAAGAGCATTGTACAGCTCAATGTTTAGCGGCAGCTGTCACAGCTGAACAGTGCCCTGTTTGACCAGTCCGAGTACTTCAGATGCAGCCTTTGATATACAGTAGTTAGTAAAAAAAAAATTAATTCTGACAATGTTGATGCTTTAATTTTCAAAATAAATCAGAGGTGGACTGTACAGAAGTAAATTTGTTAAGCATCAAACAAATATGAAGTACTAAGTTTTTTTTTCCCCTCACAGACAGCAACACTATAAAAATATGCTATTTTAGAACATGATGCATCGTTGTAGATTAAAAACTACCCAACAATATTTAGTAGGCAGCTTTAAATTTAATAACCTTGAACATATTCAGAAGTAAAATACAACATACACAGTGCAGCAGTAATATTAATGCAAAACCATCCTAACAAATTATTTTTTCAGAACAATACTCTAATATACTGAAGGTATTGAGAGTAAAAGTATGTAGAGTATGCAAGATAATACTTTTAAAAAAAGGATAGTTCACCCAAAAAAGAAAATTCTATAATAATTCTCACCCTCAAGTTGTTCCAGGTTTAGAATATTCATTTTTGGGTGAACTATCCCTTTAGCTAGGGTTATACATATGACTAGTATGCTAGGTGTTCCCCAATATGGTATTGGTAGTTACTAAAAGTAGTTTACTAAAGTATCTCAATATTTCTTCTAATTACTGTGTCATAGCTCTAAACAATTTCGCTTTTCCTTCTTTCCCCAAATCAGACCAGACCCCTGTACTGCAGGATAAAGCTGAATGTGTCAGCGCTGGACAGGTTTTTTTAATGACTGTGACACACGGCCTGATTTTCGACTGAGCAGGGAGGCCCTGACACTGCTGAGGGATCTTCTGAGAAGTGAACGGCAACACGGATGGAGTGCCACAATCCAGATCCTGGCATTTATTTATGGTCTTCAGAGAGTTTGACATGCTTCATTCCGCTGTCCACCGCATTGTCCTCAGAGTTGCTGAGGAGGTGCTGGCCATTCGCCAAGCAATTCACATCCCAAAGACCCCAGCACACATGGAGGCAGGGCTGGGCTCAAAATGCGTGTTGTTTTTCTGATGTTAAACCTAAGCAATGTTGTAAATAGTATGTTGTAAGTAATACTTTCAGTAATGTATAGAACAATTTGTTTAAGTGTAAAAGAAAAAAAATTACAGGACAAATTAAACGTATAGAAGAATGTTTTGGGAGACAAATAAGCATACTTGCATTTCAATGCAAATTCCCCCACAGAACTGTCATCTTCCATGTTCTTTGAATATAAATTCCATCGTCATCTGCGTGCAAGTGATTCTGGGATATGGTAGGGTGCGAAGTGTCCATCAGATGTACACTTCATTTTCCTGGGAATCAGAGGGTGCATTTAAAGTCGCTTTCAAAATACGTCAGCCTTCAAAATACGTCAGCCTTCATCGTGCCGCGGTGACGCAATCAGCCTTGGAATGTGGTCTTCAGAAGGTGCATCCAGAATTGGGACAGCTTGCGTCGTGAGGCTGTGATGCAATCACACTTCAAATGCGCACTTCGGAGTCCGTGCACTTCACTTTGGGACACAGCTTTCTTCTCTCAGTAGAGTAGTCAGGAGCAAAGCGATGTGATTGCTCGGCTCCGAAGTAAAAAGCTGGTGTGTGTTGCACCGGCTGCCTTTTTATGCTCACGCTGTGATCAGCGGCAGCTGGATGCAATCATCGCATGCCAATGTGCATTGGCTCATTTAGTTTACACTCAAAGTGGATTGGTCTCTCTAAGCGAGATCCCAATTTGTCGGTCACCAATATGACGTTGAGAGTGACCGACTGAAAGGGAAATACATCTATTCACACACGCATATAAACATAAAAAGTTTTAAAACATAAAAGTGCAACTGCAAAAAGGACCCTAAGCATCCACATTACATTAATTGAACAGTCTAATACCAAAAGAAATGGTAGAACTAGCACAACGTTTTGTCCTTACTTTGAATAATGTCAAATTGCTTTGCTTCCTAAGAAGCTGACCAGTTTTTTCACCCCTGGTTGGTGGAAAAAATCATGAAGAGGATGATCATTCTGGGCCATCTCTTGTATTAATTTGATGGTGGCTTGCTCTCTCCGACCTTGTAAATCAGGTAGATGCATTGATGTGTTGGTAAATCTCTCAATGATTCGTTGTGCTCTCTTTTGCATGCTTTCCAGCAAAGCTGCTTGCTTTTTTGTGCAACCAACTAGCAGCATATTTGCATACTTCAGACAGGGTCTGATCAAGGAGCAAAACATACTGACTAAATCATCAGCAGAAGCTCCATGTTTTGCAAAAACTGTCAAAAAGTGAAGATGTTGAGATGTCTTTCTAACATACTCGTCAATGTGATAATTTCCGTTTAATTGACTGTTAAGATGATACCCTAGGTATTGTAGCGAATCAGCTCATGGGGAAATATGAATAATTACCCATAACTAGTTATAATTAACTATTCATATTTTAGATCCACTGTAGATATTTAGCTGACCACTCAGGGTCAACTGTCTTGTCAATTCTAAGACGTTAATTTCCTGGTTAAGGGAAATAACTTTCTTACTGTACAATTCTATAAGCTTGTAACGTAAATCTGCATGATTATTGACTCCGGTTATGAGTAAACAATGAACACGTCAAGTGTGATACAAGTAAGGTTTTATTAACTACATAAACACTTAAACTAGTCCAACATACTACATAAACACATTAAGCCGGTCTAACATAAACATACACACACACACACACACATACAGTTGGTATAGGAAAGGGTTAAAGTTTAACTCAGCATAGAAAGAGGCATAAAGAATGGATTTTATGGAACACTTTGCATGTATATTCAACAGATCAAAGCCTTCAGGGATACGTCAGATTCTGAGTTCAAACACACCTTTGTAAAAAGGTGTAACTGATACTTAATGTATCAATTAATAAGACCATAAGAATCATAAGAAGGCAAATTCATAGATACTAAACAAGGTAAGATTACATATAGTGAAAAGGGAGGATCAGGAATGGGTCCCCTCACAAGCATACTAAAATAGTCTAAGAATATCAAAGACAAAATACACAATGACAATAATATACTCAATGGCCTGAAGAAATATGCGTGTTCATTCAAATAACGTTTTTTCTATGAATTAACTAGAACACAGTCCATTTCTACTCTGCTTTTCCTTGGGACAAGAGTGGGCTATCCTTCTCACATTCCTGGGGGGTCATAAAACCAGTGATATCATGATTAGTTGTCACGGTGACCAGAGGGCCTGGTGTTCAGCAGACATCCTGGCATCCAGTTTATTGAGTGAGGGGACTGTGACGATTTGTTAACCTAATGAATAATTGATTTGTTAAATCAAATTAAAATTAGTGTGTCAGATTGGTCGAGACGCTACAGTATTTTGACTGTAATACCACAGGAACCTCCTGACCTCCCAGTATGAGTGGTGGTGGCAAACATTTCCTTATTTTGACAGATTTGTTTCCATTTAAAAGCATGTTGTTATTTTGTGCCTAAGTTTCCAAAGCAAGTGCCTCCATTTCCATCGTTTTGTCTATTTCTATGTCTTTTAACTTTACAGCTCGTGATATACCAGTATCATCTGCATAAACTGTGTCCAGTGTATCACCAAAAATGACTTCACGAGTTGACATATGAAGTAAAAACAGATATGGTGACACAACTCCACCTTGGGGAACCCCCAATGTCACAACTTTCCATTCACTGCTTTTACCGTTTGCAACCACCCTTTGTCGTCTTCTTGTTGTGTAGCTATACAACCAAGCCAACAACTGTGGACAGAGGTTAAGTATTGTTAAATGCTGAAAAAGCCTTGCATGGTCAACTCGATCAAATGCTTTTGACATATTTGCCAATAACACACAGACCATAGTTGGTTGTTCAGAGTTCCTATATGTTCAATAGAGAGCCAGTGCAGTTGACAGAACCAGGTTAATATTGTTGTACTTCCTGGTTCTAGTAAGAACTCGAGCTGCTGCATTTTGGACCAGCAGAACAACCACCTAATAAAGCATTACAAAAATCTAACCTTGAGGTCATGAACGCATTAATTAACATTTCTGCATTTGACATTGAGAGCATACTGTAGGTCGTAATTTAGATATATTTTTAAGATGGAAAAATGTGGTTGTACAAATGCTAGAAACATGTTTTTCAAAAGGAAGAGTTCTATCAAATAACACACATAGGTTCCTAACCGATGATAAAGAACTAACAGAGCAGCCATCAAGTATTAGACAGGTTCTAGGTTATTACATGCAATGTTTTTTTTCAGAATTTAGCAGCAGGAGATTACTAGTCATCCAGTTTTTTATATATATCAACTATGCATTCTGTTAGTTGGTATGTTTCATGTTTGTATGCGAATTGGTATATTTCATTGGGCTGCGAAGAAATATAGAGCTGAGTATCATCAGCATAATGAAAGCTAGCACCATGTTTCTTGATGATATCTCCCAAGGATAACATGTAAAGCATGAAAAGCAATGGTCCTTGTACTGAGCCTTGTGGTACTACATACTGTACTTGTGATCATTATGATACCTCGTCATTCACTGCTACAAATTGTTGACGGTCAGATAAGTAAGGTTTGAACCATGACAACATAATTTTGTAGTCTACTCATAAGAATGTTGTGGTCGATAGTGTCATATACCATTTCTCTCTAAGAAGGAACATAGCTGAGAGGATACTGCCTTTTCTGTATTTTTGTATTTTGTATTTTTGACAGAAAATGCAGATTTGAGATCAGTGTGTAATTAACTAATTAACTAAGATCAAGCTGTGTTTTTGTTTTTAACGATAGGCTTAATAACAGCCAATCTGAAGATTTTGGGGACATATCCTAATGACATTGGCATATTAATAATATTCAGAAGAGGATCTATGACTTCTGGAAGCACCTCTTTTAGCAGCTTATATGGAATAAGGTCTACCATACATGTTGTAGGTTTTGATTATTTGACAGGTTTATACAATTCTTCCTCTCCTATAGCAGATAATGAGTGGAATTGTTCCTCAGGGGATCTATAGTGCATCTGATGTGATACTGTAGCTATCGGCTGCATGGTTAGAATTTTATCTCTAATAGTATCGATCTTGAAAGTAAAGAAGTTCATGAAAGCCATTACTGCTGTGCTGTTGTGGATTGTCTGCATCTGTTGATACCTTATTGTTTGTTAATTTAGCCACGGTTTTGAATAAATTCCTGGTGTTGTGTTAGTTTTCTTCTAAGATTGACGAAAAGTAAGTACATCTAGCAGTTTTTTAGAGCTTTTCTATAAGTAGAAGTACTTTCCCGCCATTCAATATGAAATACCTCCAGTTTTGTTTTCTTCCAGCTGTGCTCCATTCTCCAGGCTGCCCTCTTTATGGCGTGAGAGTGCACGTGTCCCTGTTTATTCACTTGTTTATGTACCTCAATTCAAACAAGCTCAACCTACCATGTGATGCATGAAAACAAACCTCATTGGCTTTTGAAGCTCAGACATGCTTGTGTAACATGCGTGCGCGTCTTAGCTTCAATTTACTAGTTCTGCTTTGTGTGTACATGTATGTGCACACGTCGATGGACTTGAAAAAAACTCTAAATTAAAATGGTTAAGTCATATAGAGCAATCGTGTTTCTTCAGAGGACTTGGAAGAAACTACTCGAACATTACTTTTGCGATGTTTGAACTGTTAAATTAAATATGACATTCATTGTTATATCTTTATTTTCGCCAGGTTCTTAAAGAGTCTTTCTGTGTAGATTTTGGAACCTCGTTATTTTGTTACTCTAGGTAAGTATTTAATTTATTTTACTTGTCATTGCCAGTCGAAAGGTTTTTTTTTTAAAGCACACTAGTTACATTCAATTTGACCAATCAGAGCCAAGCTTTTCCAATCGGCTTTGCAGGTAATAGACCAATCACACTGCTGTATGCTGTTGAGATGGTAACATGTTTTCAGCAGAAATCACCCCAGTTTGACTTTATTTTATTTTCCTGACTAGAAAACCAGGTCAGCTCCCTCCTCACATGAACAACTTAATAGGTGCGTTTTAAAAAGGTGTGTCTGCGAAGTTGAAGCAGACACGGACATATGAAGGGTTCGACCGATCGCTTTTGCCAGTCGTAGTTTGCGGCCCACCGAGCGCAACAACAGGCAGCAGGAGTGGAGCCGGTATATCAGGCCACCCAAGCTACCCTTAAGGTCTTTCCAAGCCATTCTGTAGCTGATTTGAGGGTATTACAAGCGTCTGACCGAGATATTGGTAGGGTCTTGTGTTTCTGGCGGCGTAAGCGCTTTCCTAGCTTAAATGAACGTCGATCATTAGCTAAGGGTAGCTTGATGGTGCTCCGTCAGTGGGACCTTCTGGTAGAACGTGAGGGGGTTCTGTACCGTCGAATCTTCTGCCCTGATGGAATTTTTCAAGTACTTCTGCCCGCTGTGTTAAGAGAAGAGATTTTGAGGTGGTTGCATCAGGAGCATGGACATCAGGGCATTGAACGTACGACTGAGTTGGTTCGTCAGCGCTGCTATTGGCCCGGTATGTCTGGAGAGGTGGCCCGTTGGTGTAGGGAGTGTGAATGTTGCCAGTCTGCTAAAGATGTACCACCGATTGCCTCCAGTTTCATGGGGCATTTGCTGGCATCTAGGCCAAACGAGATCTTGGCCATTGATTTCACTGTGTTGGAACCGTCCAGTTCAGGTTTGGAGAACGTGCTAGTGATGACCGATGTCTTCACCAAGTACACCCTGGCGGTTCCTACGTGGGATCAGAGAGCAGAAACGGTGGCTCAAGTGCTTGTGGTGGAATGGTTCTGTAAGTTTGGGGTCCCTAGTCGTATACATTCTGATCAGGGCCGCAACTTTGAATCTTCACTTGTATGGCAGTTTTGTAATCTGTATAAGGTGGAGAAGTCTCGAACCACGCCTTACCATCCTGCAGGAAATGGCCAGTGCGAGAGGTTCAATAGGACCTTTCATAAACTTTTGCGCACTCTGCCTCCTTCAAGTAAGCGGGATTGGGCGTCATGTCTGCCGCAGGTACTGTTTAGCTCCAATACCACTCCCCATCAATCAGCTGGCGAGTCATCATACTATTTGATGTTTGGTCAAGAGCCCCGTTTACCAGTTGATTTTTTGTTAGGTAGAGTGGAGGAGGTGACTGCAGGAAGTGTGCATGAGTGGGTTATAGAGCATCAAACCCAATTGCAGGTAGCTTTTGAAGGAGCGCGGGAGCACCTTAGAGTCGCTGCAGAGCGCCATAAGATACAACATGACTCGCATGTGCGTGATACACCACTGGGGCAGGGTCAACTAGTATATCTCCGGGACGTCGGCGTGAGAGGTCGATCAAAGATCCGTGACCTGTGGAGCCCAGTGGTGTACAAAGTGGTGAAGGCCCCTAAAGAGGGAGGGTCAGTTTATTCCATTGCCCCTGTAGATGCTTTGGTTAAGGTGAGGCAGGGGCATCGTTCGATGTAGACGCTTTGGTTAAGGTGAGGCAGGTGCATCGTTCGATGTTGAAGGTTCGTACCCAGAAGGATTTTCCGGTCCATGCAACCACTCGTAGCCTGGTAGTCGAAGTGGTGCCATCTTTGGTTGAGGAGGGTTCCGAGGAGGTTGAGCAGGGGGATTTGTGGGTTGTGGTTTCAGAAACTTCTCTGGCTGAAGATGTTGGGGTACCAGTTGACCCAGGGCATTTCGCAGGAAATACTTATTCTTGGGGGTAAGTTTTTACCAGCCATTTGTTTAACTAACTTTGAGCTCACTTGTGAGTTTTTCCTAGGTGGATAGTGCTGTTGTGCATTTGCAAATGTTAGCTAACACGTGGAATGCTAAAGTTAACTGTTGTAACTGGACACTGACGTGTTCTAGCTAGATACCTAGCAACTTTAGGCTCTAGGTATATTGCTTAAAATAGTGGCAATTGTCTGTCATATAACTGCTATAAAAACATTGTCCAATGTATTGGCAGAAAGAATACATTGTCATTATAGCATGTACACCATTAACATGCTTATTACATGTTATGCATTATTTACAATTTGGCCTAGTTGTGATTAAGTAGATGTTAAATATACATGAGTATTTCATTGTGAAATATTAATTAAAATGTGTTGTTTTCAGATCAGCTGCTGTTGCAATTGAAGTAGCACTTTTTTATTTGTGATATGACCTATACAACCTGCATAATATAAGTGATTCTAAAATCTGTCTGAAATCAACAGAAAGAGAGGCACAAAATGCAAAGAAGGACAGACATATCATATTACGATGATAACTGAACTGCTTCCATTCATTATTATAGCTATTTTCTGTTCTCCCATCTCTCAACTGTCAATCATACGTCAAACACAACTCTCCCTCCCACTAGATGTCACTGTAACACCAGTAAATGGCTCATTATCAATGTAATCCAGTGCTGCTGTGGATGGCACATTTAAATGTAACTGATACAGAGGCTCATGATCATCATCTGGATGATCATTGCACACCTGAATGAAAGAAACATTCTGTCTGAAAGCTCTAAATAGAACCAGTTTGCTTTTAATGAGTGTGCACAGAAATTAACAGCCACGCATGGATGCCTTTATCTCATGAATATTCATGTTAAGTTAAGTTAAGGCCTGTGGGGACTGAAGCATTCTTGGAAATGGAGACATTGGGTTGTTAAAGCATAATCACCTTTTCTTTACAGCAATTAAAGACATTCAACTGAGCTAAATAAAGCGCTGTTGAAGGAAAGAAAAGCTTTGAATCACTGTTAGAAGCTCTTCTTTATGTTGTGACTAGTCTAGGAATTTAGAAAACACACTCACAGTTGACTGTGGACAACCAGTAAACCAGAAAGTGTGGTAAAACCACAAAAAAGAGAACATACTACATAATCTGCAGGGTATTTCCAGAGTGACATCACATTTGGCTGTAAAATGTCAACAAATTTGGTATAATTTGGTAAAACTGTAACCTAATATCTATCCAGTCCTGTTATTATCAAACATTCCTCCTTCCTTGCACAGCTTATCAGATAAGCTTGTAGCACTCTGATGCTCTTCATCTGAAGTTCCCCAAATGTGTTTATCACATGCATATTCACACTGCATTTCCCCCCCTGATGTGCTAGTTGCATATACATGTCAATATACAAGTTCAGTTTTGACTCTTACATCTTAAAATAACCACATTGACCAATGCTTGCATAATTTACATGGAAAAGTTATAATGTAGTGCTTATGAAGCTGTTACACACAAAAAGGTAGTGTTCTTAAAAGGATAATTTCCAAAAAATAAAGATCTGTAAACATTCATTCAGTCATCATTCTAAACATGACAAATCCCAGACAGTAAACTGATGCCCCGTTTTATTTCTGACATACTCCAAATGCCTGCACTACTTTTGACATGAAGGACAAATTAATTTGCAATGGTTGCATTATGGAGTCCAGTGTAGACAGGGTTTTGCGGTCCACAGGAACAAAAAAAAAGAGAGAGATGTCATGAGATGAGTGAATGGTGACAGAATGTTCATTTTTGAACTGTGTGTTTAAAAATATATAGTGTCGCGCTATTTTATATATATATATACATTCTTAATTTTTTTAACTACAGTAAAGCAGTATGTTATGGCCGTATTGGAGCAAACACGAGGCAGATTGTGATATTAAAACAATTGAGTAAACACGCTACTTTGTCTGTTTTTGCTCTTCCTAAAAGGAGTTCTAAATGCAGCCACAGCAAATGTTGCAAAATATATTTGTGGTGTTTTTCAGCATTTCAGCAACCAGTCGGATCAACGAATAATTCACTGACTCGCTGACTGTCTACTGCCCCACTAGGTGAAAAATTGTGCATGGAAAGAGTAATATGTCAGAATAACAGTATGCATAAAACAGTAGGCCAAAACGTACCCAGATGATCAGCTACTTTCACATAGGGTCTGAAATGCGCGTCCAGTGGACACTTGATTATCTCATGAGGCCACTGGAGAAAAATTTGGGAATGGTAGTGAAGTCACATTGGTTGATGTAATACGTCCAAATTGGACTCACGTTAAAAATCATACGACATAGATCCAAATCTAGTAACTACTCAGAGAGTATATGTGCAAAATGATGCTGTAAAAACAAGTTCTGTGTGAACGGGCTGTAAAAACAGCATAATGATTGACATTCATGATCGGTGAGAATATTTTGTTTGATATATTCTAAATATGGCTATAATCTAAAGTATCCTTCCAACAACATAGGCTATGCTTAGATTTATTTTGGGGTTTAAAGCAGGTTGCTTATTTTCCATGGCTGGGGTGTGTAGGCACACCTTGGCGAATAATTACAGCTATGTTTTCCATCCACCAGAGCAGCAAAAATAGATTTTTCCAAACTTGGGAATTCATATTTTAAGAACTGTCATTCACTAAGCCATTTGCAAGCTTTTAACTTCTCTCTAGTTCTATTGGAAAGCTATAAACACAAGTTTTAGATATATTTAAATATATTATGGCAGAAGCAGATGACTCTACATACAGTTTTTAAAATGCACAAGCATAAATCTAGAATGCTGTGGTTTAAATGAATACATAAATAAATGTTGTGCATGGTGAAATGGTATTTGAATAAAAATCATGATGGTAACTTTATGATTCATTACACTTAAGCGAGAAAGAAAATGAATATAAAACTGATTTAAAATATTTAAAGGAATACCCACCATTACTAAAGATTTAACAAGAACACATATAATTAAGCTGCAAATATATATGAAACAGTGATCAGTTCAGTGTTCAGATCAGCATTTTTGGTTTGTTGGTATTCTGTCCTTGAATTTGTACAGTTTTGTGTTCTGGGTCTCATGGTTAGTCAGCAAAGATGACACAGAATGCAGCCATTTCCCCAAGCCTGAAGAAATCCAGCTGATTCATTCACCCTGCTGACCCCAGTCTATCATCTCAACAAAGAAGAGGAGTGTCAGGAATGAGGGTGCTCAGACTGCAGATTAAACTTAACCTTTTATGTTTCTCTTCTCAAAACCCTGGATCTGTGTCTAGGAGGCTTTTCTGCTGGAAAACTCAGTCATTCTGGACTTTCCCTTTCCCCCTGTGAACCACATTTCATAGCCTCGGGCAGAGATCTGTAACCTAAATGAAAAATGCATTTGAAAATACAGGCCGCACTGACAACCAAAGTCACATTTTAGTTTTTTGTATCTTTTTTTTTTATCTGGTGTTTTCAGACTGAGAAAGAAAATAATTGAGATGGGAGATTAACAACAAAAACGTTATATAAAATGTGGGTGTGAGGTTAACATTAGCTACCGTAGATTATGCATATGTGCATATGAAAACTGTGCATTTACTACCATTAGCAGTATTAACTTTCATAGCATTTTTTTTTTTTTTATCACTGCAATACAATAGTCAATTTATATGCATTTACAGACAGAATGATTTACTTTTAGCCTTACTGCCTTTAAAGCAAAAACACACTTGTAGTGAACACAACTGCAGTAAGAGCAGTCAGATTCTGCCCCTTCCATTTGTTGCTAACTTTCTGGAACTGAATGTGCGCCTGGGGGAGCACTGTGTGCACAGATCACTGGAGAAGATTGCTGCCTCCACCTTGGGTTTATTCACAATTAACTGTGCCTTTTAAAATTTTAAAGTTTTTTTTTTTTTCTTTGTCAAGATGAGCACGCAACCTTCCTGTTTCTTGAACCTTAGCTTCAAGTAACAAAGCACTCTAAATGAAAAATGTAGAAAATACTTTCACGACTGTAAAATCTGCTCATGTAAAAAACAACAACAAAAAAAAAAACATCTGGTTCCTTATCAACAATTTATTTACAATACTAAGTATGTAGTATGAGTTTTAGTATTGCAAATTAATTGTGTGTATATGTATATATCATGTGTATTTATGCATGCATATAGCATGCCAGAAGACTGTTTATTACAAATATTTCTGAAATAATTATATATATATAACATTTAGTTATTCATATGTGTATGTATGTATATTTGACACACTATGTATCAAAAGTGTGGGGTCGGTTGGATGTTTACCTTTATTTATTCAAAAATACTGTCTGTTGTTTAAAATTTAATGTTTAATATTGTGAAATGTTATTACAGGTTAAATGAAATGTTTTCTATATAATATATGTAAATATATTTAAAATGTATTAGCAAGGAATTTTAATGTAATTTAAAAAGTAATTTATTCCTGTGACAAAACATCTCGGGTTACGTATGTAACCATGGTTCCCTGAGAGGGAACGAGACACTGCGCCCATTGGGGAATGCAGCCTGTATGACCGGTGTCTGAATCACATGTGAAACAACGCCAATCTATTGGTCCACCTGGCCCATGACGTCATAGGCGGAGTGCACGGAAGTATAAAAGGGCACCTGCTGAATACGCCATCTACTTAGCTGTCTAAAGGAGACGTAAACAGACAGGCAGAGGCATTGCGAGGGGGTGCAGCGTCTCGTTCCCTCTCGGGGAATCATGGTTACATGCGTAACCTGAGACGTTCCCCTTCTAGGAACGAGACGCTGCGCCCCCTAGGGGGCACATTGGGGAACAATATCTAATCATGCCATGCCGAGGCACATGCCTGTCCACCTGGTGGGAGAGCACCAGGAAGCGACTGACATACACCAAGCCTTTGCTCAGAAAGGGGCCATGCCACCGACGCCACGGGCGGCTCATACAACTTGGCAGAAATGGGGAACCCGAATGGATCAAGGGGAACATCCCACCCAAGTCAGCAACACAGCTATCCTCAGATAGCTAGGCCCTAGGAAAGGGGACCACTTCAATTGCCACCATCAGTGGCTGTCTAATTAAACCCAAAAGGGAAGACAGCGCTGCTACCAAACAGCTATCGTCAGATAGCTATGGTCTGGAGAGGGTTAATTGCAGCTAAAACACAGCCAGCCTCAGATACAACACAGCTGTATTTTAAGTAAACCCGTCCTGCCATAGCAGGGCTGGAATACAATTATCCTCAGATGGCTATAATATGCAGGTCCCCAAAATGGGTCAGTCCCACAAGCTAGCGAACCAATGTGTTATTGACCAGAAGCTCACAAGACGGCGACTCAGACCATCATTAAATTATTCGCTCAGAGTGAACTCATAAAACATCATTAGTCCGGAATCAGAGCCTGATGTAAGCAGTGGCCATGATTAGGAAGTGCCAGCCTCTGGACATGGAAGATGACCGCACCTCTTGACTAGCATGTTCCTGAGATCCTTTTTCCCATTTGTTAACAGTAGGCTTCCCTTGCCGATTCCTAGAGGGAGGAGGGGCGCGGTTAGCGATGCTAGACTTTTGATCTTGTCTATGAGCCTCAGCTCTAGCCTGACCATCCCCCTTAGAAGAGGATTTTGAGTGCAGAGGAATTAATTTCCTGAAAGCAGCCGATTGTGCTTTCGCCTCCCTGAACTTCTCCACAACCGCCTCGACGGAAGTGCCAAAAAGCCCGGTCGGGCGAAAGTAGAGAGTCGAGGAGAAAGTATTTTTCTTTCTTCCCAATGGCCGCGAGATTGATCCACAGATGTCGCGCCGTAGCCGCCATTGAATGCCCAATGACAGCAGCAGTTTGCTTAGTGGCGCGGAGAGCCAAATCTGTGGTGTGGCGCAGCTCTTCGACCGCCTCAGGCGACAAACCTTTGCCCTTATTCAAATCCTTAAGCAGGTCAGCGTGATAGGCTTGTAACACCGCCATGGTGGGCAAAGCACCACCAGCCTGACCCGCTGCCACATACGCCCTGCCATTCAAGCGCAAGGTGGTCTGCAGCGCTACTGACGACAAGGCAGGAGTCTTTAAAGAGGATGAATCACCCTGCGAGACATAGCTCGCAAACGTCTCTTCAACAGGGGGCATCCTCGCATATCCGTGCTCGGCCACACCCTCAACATTAGCATAGTCAGTGTGCTGAAAGGGATGCAACCGGAAGGAATATGGTTTCCCCCAGGATTTAGATATCTCCGAGTGGAGTTCTGGGAGAAACGGAAGACTCCTGGGGGACCGGCCAAAAAGCGCTCATCTAGTCGGCCACGAGCCGGCTTCGACTTCTCACGTGCCCAAGCCAGATCGAGCTGCTTAGTGGCATGATCCATCCCATCCAACATATCCCCGTATGCGCGTCTGGGGGTGATCGATGCCGACTCAGTGCTCGCACTTTCATCATCATCACCAACCACATCAACCTCTCCATCTTCGTAATTATGACTAGAAGAGTCCAGCAGTGTGCTATCAGAATCAGATGAATCCAATAAAAGAGTGTCTGGATCCCGTAGCATGCCAGAGCTCACGAGCTCAACCTGTAATTTTGCTCAGCAGCAGCGGGACCTGACCCGCGAAGTCCAGACGCTTGCCCCATTTCCCCCCAAAAAAGTGACAAACGTGATCGGAGCTTTCGCATAGAGAATGATTCACAATGCACGCATTCGGAGCCCTCAAGCACCAAACGCGCATGCTCCTCCCTCAGGCACATAATGCACAAGTCGTGCGTGTCTTCAGGTGTCAAATGCCTAGGACACAAAGGCACGCACTTCTTGAAAGGTTCACCCAGGTTGACAGACATAGTAGCACACTGCTTGCAATAGTCAAGTCAAGTAGGCATATGGCAGATAGAGTGCAAACCAGTAAAAGTAAAACAGTGTGGATATAATGATTGTAGTGCAAAAAACAATGATTTGCGAGATGAATAGCGCAGTCCGGAACGCTGTTGTTGAGCCATGTTTCAGTGAACACAAAAACACAACAGTCTCTTACAGTCCTCTGAGTTGAGCGTAGTAGTCGGATGTAGTCCAGTTTATTGTCCAAAGAGCGTACATTAGCCAGTACGATGGTGGGGATAGCCGGCTTGTGTGGGTTAGCCGCTAGCCTAGCCCGGATACCTCCGCGCTTACCCCTCTTCTGCTTCCTCTCGCGCCGCTTGTGGCACCTCCGCTGTGGGCGAGATGCAGTAGTGGGGGTCGGTGATGGTGTGGGCCTCCGGAGCAGACCGAGATCCCGCAGCTCTTCGGCGTGCACAGAGTTTAACTCTAAAAATGTGGTTCTGCCGACATCGAGCAGAAACTCACGACTATATGCGCGCTTAGAATCAAATAGACGCGACGAATGCGTACAAAAACACTGCGACTCACAAGACAAAAAACACGAAATCACCTTTCTGTCGGGAGAGAGAAGCCGCAGCGTGTGAACGCGCCGCCATCTGGTAAAACAATTATAGACAGCTCCTGAAGACATCAAAGAGGATAACGTATTCAGCAGGTGCCCTTTTATACTTCCGGACACCCCACCTATGATGTTATGGGCCAGGTGGACCAGTAGATTGGCGTTGTTTCACACGTGCTTCAGACACCAGTCATGCAGGCTGCATTCCCCAGTGTGGAGTTCCCTAGAAGGGGAACACATTTTTTAGTCTTGAGTGTCATGATCTTTCAGAAATCATTATATTATGCTGACTTGTGCATTTCATGATCACAGCAGTGCTGCTTAATATTTACATGGAATTTTTGATGAATAGAAACAGCTTTTATTTTTAATTTCCCCCTATAAAATTACAAATGTATTTAGTGTAACATTTGTTCAATATTGCACCTTCACTGAATAAAAGCATTAATTTATTTACAGTATATTGTACATTTTAAAGTTGTCTTTCAACATCAGTCTGTAAAACTCTTTTTTTTATCCTATAAGAAAGTGATTTGTCATTTAAAGTTCTTATTTAATTGCCCTTAAACAGGAAGATTGTTTGCTCGTCTAGTTCACATTACAGTATATTTTATTGTTAAATGTTGACCAGGTGGGTTCAAGGTGTTTAAAATACACACAGACCCTTGTACTTTCCATTCTCACTCTTTTCTATTTTTTTTGCGCTTGCAAAAATTTTTCATTCCACAGCATGATGTGGCACCGTTTTGAGAGAGAGCGGGCAGAGATGAGAATCTCACTTATATACGGTCTTTGAACTCAAGCTGGAGGGTGGTGAAGTGCTAGACCTGCAAAGCCATAGTGTCTGGAGGGGACAAAGAGACGGGAGATGTGAAAGAGACACAAATTGTACAGGCTCAGTGTCTTGTGTGGACATTACTACACACCGGGAACGTGACCGTTTTGTAGATGTGTGTATAAAATCAATTTACTATCCAGATTTTGCAGGATCAACACTGAGAATGAACTCAAATGAAATATTTGCAGATGTATGAATGTAAACTGGGGCTTGCACAGCTATTAATTTTTACTAGTCAACAAATCGAATGGACAGCAGGTCACATTATTGCTCCTAAAAAGGCCCCTGACCATACGTCTTTTAAAATCAATCAAAAAAGTCTCAAAGTTTTATGCAATGTTAATATTTTTCAGCATAGTCATGTGCTACTGTTACACATATTTTTGTAGGCCACCTCCTAACATTTCCGGTTCCATAATCTGGAAGATAATGGGTTTTTTAGGCTTCTCGTCATTGTCATACTCAACTAAAGTGCAGTGAACTTCAATGACTATGATTAATAACTATGACAATATTACAGAAAATATGGTATTATATGTTCCACCCTGACTCCACCATTGTGTTGACCAGTTTTACTAAACAATCATTTAAAAATATGAATATACAATAGTCTTCTCACTATTTTTCTTTCACCCAAAACTGTACAATGTAATTTCAAGGAAATTTGTAGCTATTTTTTTTTTTTTTTTGCAAATTAGTGGCTTATTTTATGAATTTATACAATCTACAAAATACAATCTACAAAAGTCATACAATACGTTTTTGTACAATCTACTTATTCCCGACGGTTATATTTAGGGGTGAACCTCCATGCTTACTTTTTCATATGATTCACATTTAATAAAATCTACTTGCTCCATTGGTTATTTGATATTTATGGAATATTGTTATGATGTTTATCCAAATTTGATTATGTTTATCATGCTTAAATGAATGAGCAAATTAATGTGTGAATGCTAAAATATTGTTATTAAATGTTTTTATTTCTAATCAAATCATTTTTAGGGCCATTAATTTTTGAGATGTAATGCAGGAACAAAACTGTTAAAAATGCTCAATTCTGCCCTGAGCGTTTTTAATCCTTGTAATCAATTGCCATCTTTATAAGCTGTTTTCTACATTTATGGAAATAATAACTAGACATTAGCCAAACATGCACTAATGAACTGATACTCTTCAGGGTTTTCTTTAAAATTACAACTTAAAAAAAAAAATATTCCCTAATGAATCTAAATGAAATAGCTTCACTGTGCTGCATATCTGCTGCACCAGTGATTTGGAGCACAGCAGTAGCTGTTTGGATAAATGACTCTCAAGTTTAAGATTAAATAGAAAGAGTCCTGAGCTCAGGATTAGTCTTAAGCTCTAAGTAATGAAGTTGGCAGGAAATAGGAGAGAGTTTTTTTTCCCCCTCTTTGAGCTCCTCTTTTCCAACTAGAGACCGCTGCAGCATCTGGCCACATACACCATCAGAGCATGAAAACGGAATCACAACAAAAGTAGCTGCAGGAAGCTGTTCACTCACGTACAGGATCTTTCATCATAGCATTTTAACCTCACTATTAACAAAGGGAGGTGGGGTAGGGCTGTCAGTCATTACACCTCTCCTTTCTGTCCAAATGTCCCAGAGCTTGTAAGAGCAGGAGCAGGGCCTTTGGCCTGGGTAATTGTTCACAAAGATGTGCACATACTCTCTCCAAGACTCTTACTTGAGGGGAAGCTCTCACTACCGTCTGGTCTAATTTCCGTCAAACTGGTGCTGAGACACAGCAGCCTCGAAGCCCAGATGTGAAGGAGATGTTTTCAGCCATCATTGCACAATATGCATACCATGTGGAGAAACATAAACATTTTTAAAAGGCCATTTTAGTTTTGGAGGAACATACTGACTAGGGATGTCAAAAGTACTGTTAAAGTCAATACTACAATAAAATTAAAAGTCTTTCTACAGTATCATAGTGAATTCCATATCAGTTCAGTATCCAAGTGCTGCCCATGCATATTTGGGCATGTGCTTATGGTGATGTGCATGGCTGCATGCATGTTCAAATAAACTTATTATAAAATTATATGTATACACACACACAATGGATAAAGAAAAGTATCACATATGATATGATGTCACACTCGTCTGTGTGTGAAGACGCTGCAGGCAGCTGCACAGCGCGAATCCATGAATTAATGTTCCGGAGAGAAGAAAACTTAAACGGATTTCCCCTGCTCAGAGAATAGGGAGCAATGAACACTGTGTGGGGATCATGTCAATCGGAACACAGTACTGGGATTGGGAACCGCTGGACTAGGCTATGCAAGGACATTCACCTTTTTCTCCTTCATCCACTGTGTGGTCACTTTTGCTGTGTGCTGTGTGTCATTGTTATGTTGGAAGGTAAACCATCTTCCTATTGACAACTTTGTGGCAAATGGCAGCAGATTTTTCTCAAGGATTTTATGGTAATTTGCCCCATCAATTTTTCCTTCTATCCTGAAGTGCTCCATACTGCCGTGCAAAGGCAAAAGACTGTAACTTCGATTTTTGTCGAAAATGAGTTATTGATATTTTTCGGACATTCAAGACATCATTTATCATGTGCATAAGTACCTCGAGTCAATTTCGTCATTTTTCCAAGAAAATAACGGGTCGTCTCAATTGTAACTTCGAAAAGCCCCGAAGAAACCAAGGCAGAATACCAGTTACGGCTCTTTCACTTTGTTTGGAACGCTCAAATGCTTATGACGTTCTGCCTTTGTTTAGCCGTGCATCAAAATGAAGTTACGGTGCTGGTATGGAGTTATACGGTGTTCTGCCATTTTTTACAGTCCATTAAAGTTTGCCGCATTTTAATTACGGTGTAATTACGAATTAGATAGATTGCGATCGACCTAACAGTTCCATATAACAAAGTACTGTAAAGTCTAGATACCTTGGCAGCAATACGTACTGTAACCGTAAATAACCTTTAAAGATTTTTTTCATTTTTCTAATGCAGATTATCACCAGGCTGTCACTTAGTTGGACGCGTGTGGACTCGAGTGGCGTAGCTAGCATGGTTAATCATAAAATCAGTAGCCTACTAACAGTTCGCAATTAAATCCATATCCTAACTTTTCTTGTAACCCGATAAAATCAATCCATGGCGATAAACGTCATCGGAGATCTTTAATCCACAAGCATTCTGAGCATTAGGCCTATTCCTGCTTGCTGGTGTTCACATCAATCCACAAGTCATTCTTTTAGTTTAGGCTATTTAATACAAGTCAATATAAAGGCAATATGCTACGTCTAGCATTATTTTATGTTAATGAGCATAGCAAATAAATTGGTATCCACGGTATCCACTCACATGAACTTTTAGTCTGCTTGTTATGGTCAAAAAACAAAAACAACAATTAATACAGTCACATTACAATTATGCAATAGCCTATATGAGATAGCCCATCATCACTAGATGTTATACATGTGTTACTATAACGATTTTGTAAATGGTGATCAGCAACCAAATATTGATAATGTGGAAGTTACTGCCTTTTGCCTTGGTGTGACTGCTCACATTTTGCAGACAACGCAAAGGCAGAGTAGATTAACTTCAAAATAGGGGTACAAATCAAGTTTAAGCTCACACTTTTTTAATGTAGATAATTGTAATTACTAAAACATATAATTGTTAAATTTCCAGTGTCCTACCTATAATTAATTTGGCTGGACAAGTAAAAAACTTTAAAGTCATTTTTCTAACTTTTAGTCTGCTTGTTATGGTCAAAAAACAAAAACAACAATTAATACAGTCACATTACAATTATGCAATAGCCTATATGAGATAGCCCATCATCACTAGATGTTATACATGTGTTACTATAACGATTTTGTAAATGGTGATCAGCAACCAAATATTGATAATGTGGAAGTTACTGCCTTTTGCCTTGGTGTGACTGCTCACATTTTGCAGACAACGCAAAGGCAGAGTAGATTAACTTCAAAATAGGGGTACAAATCAAGTTTAAGCTCACACTTTTTTAATGTAGATAATTGTAATTACTAAAACATATAATTGTTAAATTTCCAGTGTCCTACCTATAATTAATTTGGCTGGACAAGTAAAAAACTTTAAAGTCATTTTTCTCAGTTTCACACTCTAGCGAGTTAAGGTCTTTTGCCTTTGTAGGGCAGCATTTGTATCCATTTCAAGTGCCTGTCCACAACTTTACCCGGGAGATCTTTTGATAGTGCCTTGCCAACCACAGTTGATTGTTTGCTTCAGTTGCACTACCAAGGACTGAAAAGCTCAAGGAAAGCTCTTTTCATGCTGAGCTGATCAAAATGATAACAGCTGATCACAGTTGAAAGTCAAATGGCTTTGTGTGCCGTTGAGAAGGTGATTAGCTAAACCTGATTGAGTTTACAAGTAATTTTTAGAAGGGGTGATACTTCCAACTCAGCGATTCTGTTTTTATTTATTTATTTATTGTTTCTGACATATTGGTGTTATATCTTTCACTTGGATGTTATAAGTTGCACTGAGTAAATACAGCTGGATAAAAACAGCACCCATTTACTGTACATTTACATTTACATTTAATCATTTAGCAGATGCTTTTATCAAAGCGAATTACAAATGAGAAGAGCAAATATAAGCAATTCTGACCAATAGGAGGGCAACAGTATACAAGTGCTGTAACAAGTCTCAGTTATTCTAGCACAGTACACATACCAGTTTCTTTTTTTTCCAGAAAAAGAGACAAATAGAATAAGAAAGTGTTAGCATTAGTTAGTCAAGTGCTGACGAAAAAAGATGTGTCTTTAGACGTTTTTTGAAAATGGCTGAAAAGAGCTGCTCGAATTGAGATAGGCAGGTCGTTCCACCAGCTTGGAACAGTCCAGGTAAAGGTCTGTCAGAGTAATTTTGTGCCTCTTTGGGAGGGTACCACGATGCGTCGTTCTGCAGAACGCAAGCTTCTGGAGTGAGCATAAGTCTGAACTATCAAGTTTAGGTACTTTGGTGCAGAGTCAGTGGTTGTCTTGTAGGCAAACATCAGTGCCTTGAATTTAATGCTAGCGGCTATCGGCAGTCCGTGCAAACTGATGAAGAGAGGTGTGTTGTGCGCTCTCTTCGGCTTGTTGAAGACCACTCTTACCGCAGCATTCTGGATCAGTTGCAGAGGTTTGATAGTACATGCCGGGAGGCCTGCTAAGAGAGCATTACACTAGTACAGTCTCAAAGGATCCACTGATAAGCAAGTTATGTAATGCTTAATTTCTCCAAAACTACATCTACATCTTGGATGGCCTAAAATTTAGCACATTTATTTTCCGAAAATTTTCATTTTTGGGTCAACTATTCATTTAATAGTGTGTCTCTAGTTCATTGGAAACAGAGATTAATCGATTAAAGGGAATAAAACAAATGATTTAATACATACAGATTCTCGGTCAAATTCAGACAGTATTAATGCACATATCTAATAATTGTAAAATGAAGACATGCCACCAATTTAAGGTTTACTTCATACTGCTGTTACCTGAAACCACATTATTTTTTTTGTATCTGTGTTGTATTGCTTTACCGTTTAAACAAACAAACAAATATATAATGTTTACTTAAATGAGAAAAGTCTAAATAAAGGTATGTCAGTGATAGTCACATTAACACGTAATATGTACAACTAATAATTTTTAGTTAGTTCTAATAATTTACTGTAGTTAGAAATATTACTACGTTAAACTCAAAGTTACAACATTATTCTTCAAACTTTATTACTTTTTTCTTGTACAAGGCCTATTATGAAATTATTCTTATAACATTGACTTTATTCTCTTTAACCTTAGAATGCACTTATTTATATTTTTTCTGTAACGTGGCATTAAAACTCTGTCATATCAGCATAAAAGTTTTTGTTATTGTATCACATTTTGTGTTAAGAAAAATGAAATATTTGTTATTGGCTACTGTACTTCTACAACCCTACTGTCACACTACACACATTAGACTAACATTCTGGCTTCCCTTTGATTCCTCTCACTCATTTTCTTTTTTGCTTTCACTTCAATTTAATGTTTTTCAGAGTATGTCAAAATGTCTAAAGAATGTGGGCTGTTTAGCTTACAGACTCTAGCAACATCTGCTCTTGTCACTTTTCTCATCTCTTATTGATTTGCTTCTGTTAGATAATTAACATAGGAGCACTGTTTGTTCCATTAAAGTTGAAGCAATTTAAGCAGCAGGAAGTATGTCACTGGTGCAGAGAGATCACAAAATGTTCTAGAGTGTAACATGTTTATGATATTTTAACCAGCTACTCCCAAAGTCATTTTAGTGGATGTGTCAAGCACTACTCCTTGCAAGTTGTAGAGATTAGTAAAATTGGTCGGTCATGTTCGTACTTCTGTATTGTCCTAATTATGTGCATACCTTGTTATAAAACATGGTGTGATAATTATTTTGCTTTTATATAGGCCTATATCGTGGCGGGAGGGGCAAACGACATACACAGTGGGTGTGGCGGTCAGGCCTTGGAGAGGCTTTTATTAACAGAAAATCAACAAAGTGTCCAGAAACGGGAACAAAGTGTCCAAAATAAACAGGGGAACTGGTGTCCTCGTCCTGCTGTGGGGTTCGTGAAGGGAAGGGCAGTGTTCAGGAAGGAAGGGTCCAGGCAAGGGGCAGAGTCCGGCGGCCGCACGCGCTCCCCTCTCTGGTCCGGGGCGTGAGGGGCGGTGGCTTCTTCCAGCGGCTGCATCCTTCTCGTTGCCCACGGCGCTTGAAGGGACTAGACGGCCCGGCATTCTGGCCCGACGGCTGTGTAATGGGTGCGGTTCTCGTCCGGGCCGTGGGTCCGGCAACTCACGACTCGAGTCCCTCTACGCACCCTTCCTGGACCCACGAAGACACCAGCGTGCATGCACGGCGAAGAGACCGGTCCCCCGAGGAGAGGCGCGCTCGGCATTTTAACAGCAGCGGTGATGAGGCTCCATTCGCTTCAGGTGAGCCTCATCACACGCCGCCAGATCTGCATGATTCTGCGCCCCTCCTCTCTCACGCACCCACTCTTGTTGGGAGCCTGGCGAATGTCGGCGATTAAGGGACGGGGTGATGATGATAAGTAAGGGGGAGGCAGCCGACTCGCCACAATATACTGTATAAATATGTTGCTTCTTAAACTTAGGGTTAGGGTGAAAATAAATTTCAACAGCATGAATCACAATTTAGAATCGTTGGTGAAAATAATAATAATAATAATGATAATTTGTGAATGTTTTAGCACTTTTAACAGCAGAATATTTGCAAGATTGTTCTTCAGTATTTTAGGCCTCAAATATGAAAAAATGGGATGTGACAAACTTGCAAGGAAACAATTAAGATAATCATGGAATTCAAGAGTTAGTGGGTAGTTTGCTTTATTTTATTTGTCTGTGCTATGAAGAAAAGCCATAATTACAAATAATTACCCCCAAAACCAAATAAATTGAGGCACAGAGGATTTTCTGGAAACTAAGTGATGCTCAGCTCTCTGATTAAATATTTATTTTAATTATAAAATAATTGAGATGGCAGTGCTCTTGATCTTAGTAAGTTGTGAATTATTCATGGATGCAAATAAATAGCCTTTGAAATATTTACAAGATAAATGCTCTTTGTGGCTGATTTGTGGCACCATAACATTCACTGAAACTAAAATTCCATTATACCTGGAAAAATGCTTTGGTGCTAGGTTTTATAAATATAAAAGTAATATGCCTTAGAATAAATATCAAACTAATTGATGCTTTATCAAACAAAAAGCAACTGGCCATTTCATATGGTTGTACTCAGTCTAACTCACTAGTATCAGGGTACTTTGCAGAGACAATCATCCATGTCAACAAATGGCAGTACAGCATCCATGTGGTATCGGTACTTGAAGTAGCCTACATAAGGAATAGCAATGCTAGTGATAGCTAGATAACTGAATTCCTCTTTAACAGTCTAACATGTCAGCTGTTAAATACTTCTCAAATAATCCTAACTTTTGTTAAGACTGGCATGGCTGTTCTTCATAGACTTTAGTAGGCCACACTTTAGCCTAGTTTGGCAACCAATTCTCAATATTAACTATTAGCTATGGATTTTTCCTCAAACACCTAATTTGCTGCATATCAATAGTTAGTAAGGTAGTTGTTAAGTTTAGGTATGGCGTAGGATTAATGGATCTAAAATATGGTTGTGATATGGTTCAAACAGGGTTGGAAGGAAGAAGACGGTACTCAGGGAGGGGGAGGGGGGGCATAGTCTCAGAAAAATGGTTGCAGAGACCTCATTTTTCATGGTATCTTCTTCAGATTTGAAATATAAACTTATGTGGCATGTGACTTTCAACCCATTACTTTTCTGGATTGCTCCAGGACTGATTTTGTGTATTTTTATATGAAACATTTTTTTTCAAGGCACTTCAGTGTCTATACCTTTTTATCTTTTTGAGCATTATTAACTCTGGATGATGGATAGTAAAGCCAAAAGTGTGTGTGTAGCACACTGTTGTCAGGAACTGTTACAATTTTAAGTTAGGTAGGTCATTTTCAGCTGTGAGTCCCAAAATGGGGGTGCAGGTTAACAGGTTAATTTGGGGACGCACTTGCCCGTGACCTAAGTGAAAGCCCAGATACCGTACCTCCACACGCCCAACCGCACACTTCTTCGGGTTCGCCATCAGACCGGCCACCCTCAGCGCCCCCAGAACCGCCCGCAAGTTCTCCATATGTCGCTGCCAATCAATACTATAAATTATGATATCATCCAAATAGGCAGCGGCATATGCAGCATGCGGCCGGAGAATTTTATCCATGAGGCGCTGGAAAGTAGCCGGAGCCCGGAACAACCCGAAAGAAAGTGTGACAAATTGGTGTAAACCGAACGGCATTGTAGAGGCAATTTTTTCTTTGGATAGAGGCGATAAGGGATCTGCCAGTAACCTTTAGTTAAAATCCAGTGTTGAATAAAATCGTGCTGCGCCAAGCCGATGAAGTAATTTGTCCACCAACAAATTGGATATGCGTTGAATTCCGACACAGCATCCACCTTGCAATTATCCACACATAATCGAACAGAGCTTGCCCAATCGCTGTCGGATTCCTCTATTACCCCCATATCTAGCATCGCCTCTAATTCTGTCTGAACAATCTATTTCTTGTGTTCAGGCAAATGCCGGCTGCGCACCAACACGCACGGCTCTGTCTCAATATGTTGCTGGATGAGGTCTGTTCGTCCGGGCAGGGGCGAGAACACGTCTGCAAACTCTGCTTGCAAACGGGCTACGTCAGTGAGCTGTGAGGGTGAGAGGTGGTCCCCTCCTGGGGCCAGGGTGAGAGATTGTACTTTGGTGCTCACTTCTGGCCCGAGCTCCTCCTCCCAGTCAAGTCACAGCTGATCTTCATGAGTCAAGTCAAGTCACAGCTGGTCTTCATGAACAAAGTCAAGTCACAGTTGATCGTCATGAGGCAAGTCACTTCACAGCTGATCGTCCACCGTCACATCACGTCACAGCTGATCATCCCAAGTCACGTCACGTCACAGCTGATCATCCAGAGTCACGTCACGTCACAGCTGATCATCCGGAGTCACGTCACGTCACAGCTGATCATCCTGAGTCACGTCACGTCACAGCTGATCATCCTGAGTCACGTCACAGCTGATCATCCTGAGTCACGTCACGTCACAGCCAAGTCAAGTCACAGTTGTTATTCATGAGTCCAGTCCATTTACAGCTGATCAGCCTGAGTCATGTCACGTCACAGCTGATCATCCTGAGTCACGTCACGTCACAGCTGATCATCCTGAGTCACGTCACGTCACAGCTGATCATCCTGAGTCACGTCACGTCACAGCTGATCATCCAGAGTCAGGTCACGTCACAGCTGATCGTCAGGAGTCTCTTCAGGACACAGCTGATCGTCAGAAGTCTTGGCATGTCCTGTCTGTTGCACCCAGATCTTCAAGGTCAGTCTTTTGGTATCCCAGTCTGGTATCTAGTGTGATGGATACACCACTGGTGTCTGCACGCACAGCTGGTATCCCCAAACCTACTCACTCTAACCCTTCTGTTCCTGAACTAATTCCCCTGTCTGAAGTGTTTCCCTTGATGGGGATCATTTTTTGGTGTGTTTGGGCTGCATACACCACCACAGAACTCCCAGAGGCAGCGGCGCCCACTATTAGGTCTCCAGAGGTGGCGGTTGAAGCTGCAGAATCTCCTAAGGTAGTGGTGCTCGCTGCTGTGTTCCCCGAAGCAATGGTGCCCGCTGCAGTTTCTCCAGAGGTGGTGGCGCATGCTGCAAAACTTCCCGAAGCGGCAGTGCTCACTTCAGCTTCTTGCGTGGTGGTGGCGCCTCTCTGCCTGTCCTGTCACGGCTAAGGAGGCCGTCTGTGAATCCTCATCCTACCCTGTCACGGTTATGGAGGCCGTTTGTGAACCCTTTGCCTGTCCTGTCACGGCTATGGAGGCCATCTGTGTACTCTCGTCCTGTTCTGTCATGGCTATGGAGGCCGTTTGTGAAAGAACTGTCTTTCCCATCCATGAGACCGTATATGCTCTGTCTGTCTCTTGTGTCTCAGTTTTCCCCAGGTCCCAGTCTCTACCAGGGAGGACTCCTGTTCCCGAGTATAGCCCACGGAGGGCTCCTGTTCCCGAGTTAAGCCCAGGGAGGGCTCCTGTTCCCGAGTTAAGCCCAGGGAGGGCTCCTGTTCCCGAGTTAAGCCCAGGGAGGGCTCCTGTTCCCGAGTATAGCCCACGGAGGGCTCCTGTTTCCCTGTTAAGCCCAGGGAGAGCTCCTGTTGCCCCGTCTCCAGTGTCGGCTCCAGCCCCGGAGCTCGCTCCAGTGTCGGCTCCAGCCCCAAGACTCACTCCAGTGCCAACTCCTCGAAAGCGCTTTGCTGTGCCTGCTCCTCCAGAGCACCCTCCAGTGCCAGCACCACGTAAGCACTATCCTGATCCCCTGTACCACCCTGGAAGGGCTCCAGATCCTCAGTTCCGCCCAGGAAGGGCTCATGTCCCCGAGTTAGGCCCAGGGTGGGCTCCTGCTCTGTCTGCTCCGCCAGGGAGGTCTTCTGCTCCGTCTGCTCTGCC
>NW_015505553.1:1327835-1328944 GCF_001515645.1 Sinocyclocheilus grahami
GGCTTTGCCTCAGTTCCCAGTCTCTCCATTTCCACATGGACCTGGCCCACCGTCCCTCCCCCTGTTCCGCCTCCGCTCCACCACCCTCCTGGATGGTATTGTTTTGGGAGCGTCTGGAAGCCGCTCCTTGGGGGGGGGGGCTCTGTCACAAATCCGGTCTGTGGTCTTCTGGCCGATTGCCACTAGAGGTCACTCTACCATTACACTGACTCTCACACTACACAGAATGTCACATGTCACTCCGGACTACAGTTCCCATCATCCATTGCACTTACACAGCTGAATTCACTGATCACACATCCTTCACTAATCACACGCTCACCTGAGAGCCATTACACACTCTATTTAACACCCACTCAGTTCCTGTTCAGATCGCCGAGTATTGTCTAGCGTTTTTCACTCTCCAAGTGTTAGGTACTTTACCAAGCCATTCCGTGTTTATTTCCTGTTTGGTCTCTAGTATTGTTCTGTGTTTTCCACTCTCCTAGTGTTAGCTGCTATACGGAGCCTGTTTGTTGTCTTAGTTTTGTCTTTTTCATAGTTCCTAGTTTAGTTTAGTCTAGTCTTGCCTTGCCTGTTTTCCCGTGTATATATCTCTGCCTTTGTTTTTGGATTGCCCTGTCGTCTTGCCGTTTGGACTCTATTTGCCCCTGCCTGGACTATTATTGTGTACCTGGATTATCTCTCTCTGTCTAACCCTCTGGATGTCGTTTGCTGATCGGAGATCCTTGTCTGCTCTTGGTTTATTCTTGTGTCTTGCCCGTACCATACCTGTTTGCCATTGTTTGACCCTGCCTGTGTTCTGACCATGTCTATAAATAAAAGCATGCGCATGGATCCAAACGCCTCACGTCTCGTCAGCTCCGTTACACTATGGCTCTAAAGACTTCATATAAAAGATCAATGTTATGTCAACATATGTCAGATACCTCAACTAAATTTAAAATCACTGCAATAAATTCTCAGTTGGTATGATGACAATAATAAGTAACAATTCCTATCAAATCAACATCAACTGCAAAAATAGATGTAAATGATGCAAGATATGTTCACAATAAATGTTCTGATAGCATCACTGTTTGGACATTTATTGGGAGTTTTTTTTTTTT
>NW_015505553.1:1329078-1350587 GCF_001515645.1 Sinocyclocheilus grahami
TATATATATATATATATATATATATATATATATCCAACAATACATATGACCACAATAACTTCATTTGTTTTTTTTTGTTTGTGTTTAAAACTGTTAAACTAGGTTATTTCCAAATCATCCAAGCACCCAATTGATTTCTAATGTCTAATGATTTCTAATGTACTGAGTAGTATTAAATTGTAAAGAAATTACAGATCCATCTTTGAAATCTGATTGGTTGATAACTTTTGACAACGTTTAATTCGGGTGCGAAAATAATTAATATCTAGCGCATGAGCATAGAGAGATTTGCGAGTGCACAGGACACAGTTTGAGCGCGCACACTTTGAGCTAGAAGAGAGACACGTTTTAAGTGCGTGCACTCTCTCTGGGCGAGAGCAGCGTGTATCTGAGCATGCGCGTCCGGTTTTGTGCGCGATCAAAGGAAATCATGCTACAATAATGCGCTCTCGACATTTGTCATTAAAATAACGCCATATCCCGTAATCTAGAGCGAGTGACGCGATGCGCATATTCGCGTCGCGTCTGGTGAGAACACACCATTAGACACAGGTGTTTGTCATCTTGAACTTGTTGAACTTGAACTCTCTCTCTCTCGCTGTAGACTCCGGAGGACCACGCCCCCCTCGCCACAATGGTCATACAGAATAATAATGCTAAGTGACAATCCCTAAACTAAAATGCTACCTTTAAATCTAGGCTACGGCTAGGCTAGGCTAGGCTAATCACTGGTTCACATTTAAACATTTTAGCATTACAACAAGTTTAAATCTAGAATTTCCCTGCCATGAGCTCATTGACCTTTGGCTTAGCCTAGCTCACTCAAGTTTGGTTTTGTTGTGTGAACCCCTGTTTCAGTATATTAAAATTAGTAACTTACATTGTAACTTATTTTGGCCTTTTATTATTAAACAAATTAGGAATTAAATTTAGCCTCTTCAATACAATTTTCCCACATTTTTAAGACAAATATACAAATAATTGGCCAGATGGAATAGTGAAAATATATTACTCATAGCAAAATATATTTTAACTGAAAAAAAAAAAAAAAAAAAAAATTCTCATGTCTTCAAGATGGCATTTTAACACAAGCGCCCATGAAAATAATTACACATTTAATGTGAAGCTGAGCATAAAGCATGTTTATTGTGAAATCTGTTTGCCTGTTGTACAGTAACAATTTTTTTCTTCATATCCTTGTTATCAGAGTTGTTCTTTCTTTCTAATATAAACTCCTTTTTTTCCCATTAAATTTACAATTTATTGGATTTAAGTGGAGTTTTATTTAATCAGAATTCTATATCTGGCTCTGGCTCTGGCTCTGAGCCTGAATCAGATTTTATCAAAAGTTATTACTGGTATTCAGGGGCCCCTAGATCCTCTCTGAGATTGTATTCCCTGCCTGTAAGAGCTCTTTAGAGGAACATATTCCCCAGTGCACTGCTATAATGGAACTGGCGAATGGTGCCGCCACATGAGAATCAGCACTGAGGTCAGCTGTGAATTCATGATGTCCCTGACTGAGGTCTGAATTTCGTTTTCTCGGTCAGCTGTAGACCTGCAAATAATAATATATATTGTGAATGGGCAACTTTGTCATTTAAATGCACATTTATGACATCCTTTTGTGGATGTTGTTAAAATGGCCGATTTTGAATTAATACTTTAAATGTAACATGAATTGGGAAATAATCTGATTCTCATGCTTATGCCATTCTGTATATAGTGTTAACTGCGGCCAGTAATGACATCTGATAGAGCTTGATGGAGTGGACACTTTATAGGTAATTGATCACCTCCGTGCCCTTCACACAACCTCTCTGTGGACAAAAAGCCAATGTGGCATCTCACACTCAGGATGACGCAACTGCAATCACAAGGACTGCTGATGAAATGTTTAACCCACCACATTTTTTTTATTTTATTCTATTTATTTTTCTGATATATTGGTGTCATGTCCTTCACTTGGATGTTATAAGTTGCACTGAGTAAATGCAGCTGGATAAAACAAAAACCGTGTTCATCTTCATTTCAGGCTGCAAAGCAACAAAATGTGATTATTTTAAAGGGGAGTGATTATTTTCTATGCCCACCGTATGTCAGTTCAGCAGTGGTTGGCAGAAGGGACCAACACTCTTTTTCCACAAAAAATAACAAGCGATTCTGCTCACAGGTTGGTAATGTAGAGGGTTATTTTCCCTGCTAATGCACGTGAGTAGGTTCTGAACAAGTGCCACTTTTAGCCGAGCATCGGCTCCAGCTCTGGCACGAGCCCCAATGGAAAAGTGGTAATAGACTGTCACACTGGCAGAACCCATCTATAGAACTTATTGGTACCTTCTGAAGGTGTCTCACATATCTTGATGTGTTTTGGGGGAAATTTAAATGTACATTTAAAAAATGTCCCTTTATTCTGGAGGAATTATTAACAGTCTTTAGGACCCTTGCAGTAACTAATCAGTTCTATTTTGTAAGTTCCTCAGAGAACTGATGTTTTGAAAGGGTGTCAAACAGTTCTTGGCGGGTTTCCACCAGTTTGACAATCCCAGGAAGCTCAAATTTTGATCTTTTAAGTCCCAAAGTTTAGTGTCACCATTGTAAAACTGTAAACCTCATTTAATATGAATGCCCATTCTAAATACAAACAATTTATTTAGCTTAATTGTGCACCTTTTATGAAAGTTTAAGCACCTTGTTTAACTGATTACTTGATTTTTTCTCTTCTTTTGTTCGCTATATAAAAAGTGTTATTCATGGTTTAAATAGATGAACAGAAATTTAACACAGAGATTAACATACTTGATCCTTGCGTGTGCTGCAGTAATGGGTCGAGATTCATTTTAGTGTGTTAAGGCAAGGTCAGAATATTGTGATTACACAAACGGCAGTCGATTCAGCATGAACCAATAATGTTACAACTGTTCACACTCACCATTTGTCATTATGTCAGATCAGATAAGACAATATAAACCAGACATGAAACTGGGCAGTGTGTTGTAAGCATTTGTACATATCTTGCATGCTATTTGCAGTATTTGCATGGCAGTTGATATTACATGGCATGTCTAAAAAGTTCTCAAGTCATTAAAGGGGTCCTATTATGCTCTTTTACAAAGTCTTGATTTTGTTTTGGGGGTGTACTAGAACAGGCCCTCATACTAGGTTATTCGAAAAACACATTATTCCCAGTCTGGCATGAACTGCTCGAATAGTTCCTGGATCAAATGAAAGCCCGCCTTCTGAAATACAAAATGTGCTGTGATTAGTTAGCTGGGCCAGTGTGTGTTGTGATTGGCACAACTCGGCGCCTGGTCGGGAAATGTCATGCCCCTTACCATAGCCACCTGCGAGCTTCAGTGTAAATATTATTGCGTCAAAAAATCAAATCAATTTGAGTGCGATTTAAACCCGGATGATTGTAACCACTCTAAGTTCGTCTGCCTTGGGAAAGCTGGCGTGTCTCCGACTTAGTGATAACACTCGTTGTCTTCTCTAGTGCAGCTCAACCAGGTCTCGTCCCATTTGTCGGTATTTGTGATATCACAAATCCCCTAAAATATGCGTTGTAGTTCAAACGAGTCATTCGTTGTAGTTTTTGAAAAGTGATGTCTGTTAAATAAAATTTCTCATTTTGAAGTGGACTTTGAACTTTGTAACGTTGCAGATCTTTTTTATGCTCAAACAGCAACAATACAAACTAACTAAAGTTGAAAAAGTGAAAAAGCATAATAGGACCCCTTTAAGAATCTCAAGACTAACTTTTATAATACCTGACAGTTACAGCCATGTAAAGTATAATACATATAGTAGTCTGAGTTTCATTTTTGTTTTGGTTGTAGCCAAGATACAATATGTAGTTTGACTTATAAAAACCTAGGCATGCTTTATTTCTCAAAGTAATTCATTTCTGGTAGTGTCGTTGATACTTATGTCAAACTGGTGCTGTCGGTCACGTGGCATTACATTTGACAAATAATTTTATGCCATTTACATAGCCAAAGCAACACATTTCTCTCTATTCTAATTAAATCAGGTCAGGGATGCTGGTTTACGTACAGCGAAGCCAATTACTTCACAAAACTAAATGAGATGTAGCGTGTGGGGTGGAAATCTTTCTGATGGAAAAAAAGAATGACAAAACAGCTCAGAACAAACAATCTGGCCTTTCGATCTCTCATAATACCAGAATGTGATTGTCTCTAAGATCAGAAATAAAGTATAATTGAGTAACTAAATACAGCCTCACATTTGTATCCACCAGTCTCTTTGTTATGCTAACTGACAAAAAAACAAAAACAAAAAAAAACACCTAAGAATTTACATTATACATTACAAATACTGATAAGTATTTACATTAATCTAAGAGATAATGTAATGGCAATGCACAAATGCTTCAAATTAACTTTTGAGTGAATTACTGTAAACTAGTAGTGCTCCAAATTTACTTTATTTTCCATATTTGCATAATTTTTAAATGATTTAGGAGATTACCGCGTACTGTACAAAGGTAACACTTAATTTGCTGCAATTTGCCACTATAAATATAACAAAATTTAGAGTTTTATGTTGGATTATTAGCTTAAAACAATTTGTAATATTGTTTCTAATGTCAACAATACTATAATATTAATAATAATACAGATAAGTTAATTCATTAGATAACATGAACTAACAGAACAACATTTATTAATCTAGGTTAATGTTAATTTATAAATACACTGTTGTTATTTAATGTTTGTTTAGGTTCATTTATACAACTTAAAATGTTAAAAATGTATTAGAACATGATGAATTTAACTTTTATTTTTATGCAAAACGCTTCAGGGCATGCTTTGGAGCAAAACAGTGTAATTTTTTTTAGAACAAAACACAGATCAGGGCTAAATTCCTCTTTTAAAGGCAGGAGCTACTTTTAAAGACAGGAGTGTCCTTCAAGAAACATAAAGAGGATAGAAAAAAAGGCCAAGAAAAAGGAGACTTTGTTATGAGGATCACACGTCGGTCATGTCCTTCTCGCACAGAAATACAGAAAGTTTTCACTAATCAGCCATCTGCACAGCAGCTCCTGGGCGGCCCATCGTGGGTTAAAACAGCCGCAGAAGCCTGTGAAACTCAGCCAGACCAATCAGTCTCCATCATCAAACAGCAAAGAGGGACAGCTGTGACCCTGGACGAAAGTATCACCTCCACCCAGGGCTTATGGGGATCCATGAGAACAGGTTGCCTAAGGGTTCCTCCAACTGTGAAGACCGCCTCTCCTCCCATGATTTCACATCGTTTTAGCTTTTGTTCTCCAAAAGACCCTGGTTCTCCGAGCAAGTCCTCTGAAATCAAAGTGAAAATAGAAGAATGTCAATGTCAATGTCAATGTTATTTATATAGCACAATTAAACACAACCATGGGTTGACCAATGTGCTGCACAATAAAAACATTTCAATAAGACAATACAAAATAATTACTAAAATAAACAGTACAGTAGAAAGTTCTCATTGATAAAACGCCAAGTCAAAAAGGTAGGTTTTCAACATGGATTTAAAAACAGATAGTGAAGGTACAGATCTAATACAGAGGGGCAGAGCATTCCACAATCTAGGGGCAGCAGCTGAGAAAGCACGGTCACCCCTGCATTTAAGCTTCGACTTTGGGATGCATAATAATCTCTGGTTGGACGACCGAAGAGCCAAGAGGGGCCGATGTTCAGTCAATAAGCAGGGGCCAAACCATTTAATGATTTACACACTAAGAGACGAATATTAAAATTAACTTTATAGCGCACAGGCAACCAGTGCAGAGAACGTAAAACTGGTGTAATATGATCCCGTTTTTTGGTACTCGTTAAAAGCCTTGCAGCTGCATTTTGAACTATCTGCAAGTGGGATATGGCTGACTGACCAATCCCAAAATACAGCAAGTTGCTGTAGTCTAATCTAGATGGAATAAAAACATTCATTACTTTTTCAAAATTTTTACTAGACAAAATAGGTTTTACTTTCACTAGAACTCGAAGCTGAAAAAGGCCGTATTTATCTGTTTGTCAAATTTTAAACCATCATCAAAAATAACACCCAGATTTTTTATCCAAGGCTTCACGGATGAAGTTAAATCACCAAGATTTACTTTCGGTGTACTATGAGACTCCGATGGACCAAACACAATTATTTCAGTTTTACTCTCTTTGAAATTAAGAAAATTTAAAGACAACCAGGATTTCACATCAAACAGGCTAGACATACAGTAAGTGCTTCCAGACCATTTGAACTCTGTTTTAAGGCCAGATAGATTTGAGTGTCATCTGCATAGCAATGGAAAGACAGACCATGCTTCCTAAAAATAGAACCCAATGGGAGAATGTACAACAAAAAAAGAATAGGAGCCAAAATGGATCCCTGGGGAACACCACATGACAAAGAAGCTACCTCAGATGAGTGTTCACCAATGTTAACTCTAAAACTTTGATTGGAGAAATAAGATTTAAACCATTCAAGAGCACTTCCTTTTATGCCTACACAGTGTTCCAAACGAGCGAGCAGGATAGCGTGGTCCACAGTGTCAAAAGCAGCGCTCAAGTCTAGGAACACAAGCACAGCATGATCCCCAGCATCACCAGTTAATAGAATATAATTTAAAACTTTCAGAAGTGCAGTCTCAGTCAAGTGGTGTTTTCCAAAACTTGATTGAAAGACCTCAAAGATCTTATTTTCATCTAAACAAATTTGTAGCTGTTGCAGGACTACTTTTTCTGAGATCTTTGTAATAAAAGACAGATTTGAAATGGGTCTATAATTGGCTAAAATAGAAGGATCTAGGTTCGGCCTCTTAAGCAAGGGATAGACTGTAGCATGGTTTAACACATCCGGCACAGTACTAGTCTCAAAACATCGATATATCATGGTCACAAGATAGGGACCCACTGCATCAAAAACTTGTTTCAGGAAATATGGTGGAATAGAATCGATGGAGGAGCCAGACGGCTTTAACTGATACACTATTTCTTGAAGATGTATAAAAGAAATAGGTTCAAAATGGCTGAACTCAACAGAACAAACAGAAGAAATAGAAGGATCAAAAGCTGATATAACTGATCTTATTAATAAAAAATCTAAGAAAGTCATCACACATAGTTTTGGACACATCTGGGTACTCACAAACAGTTGGATTTACAACAGCGTTAAAAATAGTAAAAAGAGTTTTAGGTCTGTGGTAATTCTTGTCAATAATTGCCGTGAAATACCTGGATTTCGAAGACAAGTTGGTCTGAGACAAAGTTGGTGATGGTAATTTGATCCGGAACGTATGGCGTGGAGTGAGTGGAGATGAAGGAACATTTCGATTTATTCTCTGCGGAAGGTGAGTGACAGTTTGAGCATGGGATTGTGGAACTGACAGTGGAGTGGGTCGGTGAGACCATCAAAAAGATGAGAAAAACTTTATGCAAATAAGAGGCGGAAAGCACTGGGTGGCAGCCAATTGCTTGGAGGGAAACTCAGTCTTCCTGTTCCAAAATCTGTCCAGTGCTGTCCATGTGGGAGATGTGGACACCATGAGTTTTGATAAACCCCTTTGGAGCCGAGATACAATGCATATGTTTATATCTCATTTTTGTAGTTAAGTTTTATAATGCTAACGAGTTTTAATGCAATCTAAAAGTTTAATTATGTGATAATTGGTGCCAAAAACTTAAAGCAAAAGGGAAAAAGTGATTAATTAATTTTATATTTTACCGTTTCATTTAACTGCATTTTTAACAATAAAATCACATTTTAATTTCATTTTTTATTTTTTTATAAATTGATTATCGATTCATATATGTTTAACAAAAGTGTCTTAAAGCTAACATGAAATCGAAATATCATATTACCTTATTTTGGGCAGTTTGTAAGTACATGTTATTCGTTTGCGTTACTAAACCAAGAAAACATGCTTTTCTTCTAAAACAACCTTCCTTCCTGACACCACGACAGCTACTGCACAACCAGTTACAAAGGCAAACTCACATTTGGTCTTGCTCCATTCTGGTCTATAATATCTACGTCTAACATCTATAACATAACGTCTATAACTTTTCACAATCTGATAAATTCCCAATAGATAAAATCAAGCCTACATATTTGTCTCTTGAATATCCAGTTTCACTCATAAAAACTGTTAATAGGTTGCAAATGGCAATTTACATTGTCTTTTTAAACAGCATGCATACTTTTGGCATTCAAAACGTTTTTCAGCGTGATTATTATGATTGTCTTTATAATTTGTACAAGATGGTAAAATCGTATGATACACATAATACACCTTTTATATGTTTATTTCCTACCAGGTTTAGGGCTAAGACTTTTAAGCTCAGGTTTACGTTTGATTTGTACTTTTTGTATGAAACAAGTTTTATGCATTGCTACATCTCACGAGGTCGAGTTGACATTGTTCAAATATTATCATTCATATACAGTCTATAATGACTATACGTTGTGTATTGAAATCTGAGGATGGTTTTGAATCATGCTTTTAAAGATGTCTTTAATATACTGTATATCATTCACTATAAAAGTGCACTTAACTGTTTTGAAGTATATCTTTAAAAAATACTTAACACGCTTAAATACACTTTTAAAAGCAAACTTTCTGTTCTTTCTTTCTGTTCTCACACATTTGTTACATTGAGTCAAGCTCGGAATAGTCGAGGTAGGATCTATACGCAGCAGTCTTTATTGATCAACCAAAAACAAAACCAAACATGTAAGAAAACTGGAGTACACGAAGAGCAGCAAACTAGCATCAACACTAAACACAGCACATTGATGAGAACAGACAAAGCACAACTAAAAATTAGGGCTATATATACACACATCAGGACAAACTAGGAACTAAACATGGGTGAACACAACGGGGTGCTATGAAAACCAAAAGAGCACACAGTAAGGAAACCAAGGCAACAAGCAGGGGCATTATCAGTAACCAGGACAACTAAGGAGACAGGAACTAAACTGAAAGAAGTAAAAAGGTCCCACTTTATATTAAGTGGCCCTTTACCTGTGTACTTACATAGTAAATAGATGTGTACGTATATGTAACCACAGTGTAAGTACACATTGGTACATAATATACAGCTCTAATGTTTGTGCAACTACACATATGTAACAACCCACTGAATGGTATGTGTAAGTACAAATGTGTAACGACATTAGTAACAACACTTTTTGGTAATGAAAGTACAAATGTGTAACAGGACTAACATCACTTTTTGGTAAAGGAAGTGTTACACTTTATATTAGATTTACCATGTAATTACTCTGATGTTACACAGTAGCGGCCAGTAAGTTTTGGCTTTACATATACATTGTGGTTGGTGTCCAGAATGTTACACTTTATATTAAGTGGACAGTTCCTGAGGAGTTACCATGTAAGTACACTGGTTTTACAGTGGTGCACCAACTCCACCATCTCGAGATCCAACTCCTCCTACTTTACATATCCCTAAACCTACCCATCTCCACCCCTTGGATCAAATGGTTCCAATTACTTTTATACATATTGTTGTTACAAAATGTACTTCGATAATTCCTATTACACGAGTACTTAGTGAAGTGAAAAAAAGTGTTGTTACCAATGTCCTGTTACACATTTGTACTTACAGAAACCATTCGAAGGGTTGTTACGTGTGTAGTTACAGAAATATTACAGCTGTAGATACTATGGACCAATGTGTACTTACACTGTGGTTACATACTACATACACATCTAGTTACTACGCAAGTATACAGGTATTAGGGCCACTTGATATAAAGTGGGACTAGAAAGGATGTCCAAAACAGAGAATATGAATAAAGAAGCACACTTATTTTGATGTTTGATCTAACATACTAAAGCATAGGTAAAGTATTGATTATAACCTTATCTGTAGTGTGTTATTTGACATTACATTTAAAGTTAATAGAATTTAAGTAATTAACAAAATGTGTAATTGCAAATATATTTAAACACATGACATACGATTTCAACAGAAATGAATATAATTTCAGTAAAAAGCACTCTTTTTAAAAGTATGCTAAAGTGTAAATATTTCTTAAAAATTGTCGCAAAATAAGAATGAAAACAGCTGCGAACTGGTCATTGAATGAGTAAGTTGAACTTAAGAACTTGGTCAGTCTGATTCGTTCATGAATTAATCTTTTTTTATTATTATTTATTTATCTCATGAACACGCTAAAAAATGCTAGATTTGTCCATTTTTAATTGAATAATAACTAATATTTTGGTCCGTTTCTCAGACAAAGGCTTCTTGAGACTTGCCAGGACATGAGTTGTATAGAACTTTGAAAGCTCCATACCTCATTATTAATTTTTGCATCTCAGAAGAAAGAAAGCTATACATGTTTAAAATGTGAGAATGAGGTGGACTATTTCTATATGGGACAGTGGTGGTGAGGCTAATGGAGTAATCAGTATCACAGCAAGCTATTCAGTTCAGAGTGACCAGCGTCATGACAGACACTCAGATCAACATGCATCAAATATTCACACAATGGCTCTTAACAATTCTGCTTGCACATCATTTACCTCTATGGTGCAAATGACAGCAGCGACACGCTGAAAATAAAGATTCTCACCGCTCGCCTCCAAACTCATTACGGCGGCCCTGAGGAGCAGAATCGAAACTCTTGAGCTTGGTGAGGTAAACTGTTCTGCATTCGATAAAGCAAACCCATGTGCTGTTGAATCACTGAGATTAAAGATCTGTACCGCAGGATGTTCTGGTCAAGGTGAGGTGTAGCTGAGGGAAGGTCAGGGATTGTTGTTTGGTCCTGTGGGAGAGAAACATGTCACAGATCATCAGGTTTTCTTTCCTTCATTCTTCGATGCAGATTGATAAAGGGAAAGGAGGGCGAGCACCTGAAATACAGAAAAGGACAGAGCAGCAGCCAGGCAACTAAAAGGTTGTGTGAATGGATCTTAGTTCACTACATTCATAGTCTTGCAGAAAAGACCACATGCTGTATGTTAGACTAAAATGAATACACACTTCATATATGTGTCACACTTACACTGTCTGAGGAACGATGGGGACAAGGAGTATAATAAACATACTCTTTTTAATTCCAAATAATGAAACACAGGAAGGACTACGGGGGCAAAACAGGTACAAAAGTCTGACAATATGTTATGTTCAAAGACAGATACAAGTTATTATGCTTGTAAAAGTGTGAAATAGACTTTTATGTTTTGCTTCTATTTAATGTCACAGCTTAGAATAGTTGATGGTGAAGGGTTTGTGACACCATTTTTATTTTATTATTATTATTATTATTATTGGCGGATGCATTAGCCAATCAGAGTTATTATATTATTGTCCTGCAACTCTTATATTTATATTGTGTGTGGTTTACACTGCACTTTTCCTTTTACCTTTTGCTTAATAATAATAATAATAGTTCAAGTTAATTTTATTTGTATAGCACATTTACAACAGCCACTAGGCTGACCAAAGTGCTTTACAGAAGAGAAAATTATAAAAACATACACAGAAAGCAAACCAGATAAAAATAAGAACATATACTACAAAAATACCGAATAACAGTAATCAGTACACTAAGGAAAACAAATAGGTTTTTAGCAGGGACTTAAAAACAGACAGAGAGGGGGCCATTCTATTTTCTAAAGGCAGGGTATTCCAAAGTCGTGGCCCTGCCACCACAAATGCACGCTCCCCTCTACCCTTAAGTCTAACATATAATAATAATAATAATAATAATAATAAATGTTTGGAGGTATATTGAAATAAGTGTCATTCTAGTGTTATTTTTTATTGTCCATTTTCATTTTAATTCTTAAATCTTTAGTGATTTTGTGTATTTTTGTATAATCCATTTTTATTTATTTTTTTAATATGTGTATTTCTTTTATATTTAATTCATGTTGCTGAATGTTGATGAAGCTGAATTGAAATTTAAAATAAATAAATAATAAAGATTTTATTTTAATTTAGTTAACATTTATTTTATTTTAAGTAACTATTGATTGGTTGAGGTTACTGTAATATCCCTGACTGAAATCGTGATTGGCTGTTTCTGGAGGGAAGATCAGATGTTCAGTCAATAAAACTTTATCAAGATTTCCACAGATTATCACATATTTATCACTGTCACGAATTCGGTCCATGGACTTCCGTTTATTCACCACCAGAGGTCACCCTTTCCATTACATTGACTCTCGCACAATACAAACTGTTGCATAGCACCCCGGACTACATATCCCATCATTCTTTGCACGATTTGCACACTGCACTGATTGCACTCATTGCACACAGCTGTTTCTAATCACCTCACTCACTATATAACACCCACTCTAACCACCTTTCTCTGCTGAGTATTGTTAAGCCTGTACCCCTTTCCGAGTCTCCGTGTTTTCCTTGTTTTGCCTTGCCTGTTTTTGCGGTTTCTGATCTTTGCCTGTTTTCCTGGATTTTTCCCTCTCGTCTCGCCCCTGTGATTCTGTCTGCCGATTGGTGACCTACGCTAGCCCTAGGACTATTCTTGTGTTTTTGCCCGCCATATACCTGTTTGCCATTGTTCGACCCTGCCTGTTATACCACGTCTCTTTAATAAAAGCTTGCAGATGGATCCACATGTCTCACGTCTTGTCAGTCCCGTTACAATCACATACATATTACATTTAATGAAGTGATTTTTTTTTTCTTGGAGTTTCTCATCCAGCAGTGCAACAAAAAACAGAACCAACAATGAATTAAGGACATAGAAAACATAGAATATAGAATATATCGAGAAAGAGAAATAGAAAGACCTTGTGATTTGAACACAGAATTGATACGGATTCAAACAAATCTGAGTAAAATCAGAGAAAGCTGCAAGAGAAAAGCCAAGGCGCATATCCTAAAATCTTTTCACATCAGCCCAGCATCTCTGAATGAAATATAACATGTGAGGCACACAGGCACTTTTTCTTTTTTTGCCTACTTCCATTGTTTTTTATAATCTCTGCAATGGGTTTTCGATGCGCCCATGCCATAACCAAGGGCAACTATTGACTGCGTACAGAGTGGATGCTAATAGACCTCCAAACCGTGTTCCTACCTCTGCCCACCATGTTTAATGGACAGCACTGAGTTCTCATGGCCTGTCAGACTTTTTTTCCCTTTCAAAAGTAAATCTTTACAGTGGTGTGATGAAGTAGAGCAGCACAAAGGCCATGAAATGCAGAGATGATGGAGTCTCCATTTGCTGTTGGAGGCCATTCCAGTCCATTTGGCAAAACTATTAACTGAAGCTGACAGGCTGGACATAATTTGTTTTACTCTTGTTGTAAGAGCAGATTGTCCACTGTGACTGTTTCTGTAATGGAAGAGATTGTGTGAACTCTCTTCAGGCACAGGTGACACAGGAAAGTCAGGCAGGTAACATGGAGTTTTGTCAGAGACAATGAACTGTACCTCCAGACCATAATGCTCCTCTGAGTCTGCTTATTTCCTATTATGTTCTTTGTCTTTTTGCATCGAACTGACAGGAAGTGGCTGGAACTCAAAGAGGAGCAAATTCTTCCTAAGGTGCCACATGGTGGGATTATTCCATTTAACAATCTGCATAACCATGTCATTAAGCTCTTGAGATCGTAACACTTTCTATGAAGCCCATATTTATAACACATTATAAGGGTATTCTTAAGGCATTATAATGAATGCATAATGCATTATAAAATACCTTAATAATGGTTATATCATCTTATAAATAATCATAGCAACAATTATAAAACATTATAATGCTTATGCATTTGTGGTTATAAGTTTTAGGATTATGATTATTTATAACACACAGTGAACACCATATAAAATCTATTTTTACATTTATAATGGACTATATATCTTGACATTGTTTATTTAAGATCTGCACAGTATCTTACTACATATTGTAAGTGGTTAGGTGTGGAGTGTTATTTGAGTGTTCCCTGTGAGGCTAATATTAATTTTGATGTGAGCTAGTTAAGTTTAACTTTTAAAAAAAATGCAATGTCTGTATGTTAGGTTACATTTTATTTTCATGGTCCCCCTAGTCTATTGACTATAAGCAATTTGCAACTACATGTCAACTAACTCTCATTAGAGTATTAGTAGGCTTAGGTTAAGGTTAGGGTTGGTAGAATGTCGACGTACTTGCAAAGTTACTTATAGCCAGTTTGTCTGTTGGGGAACCGTCAAAATAATCAAACTGATATAAAAATAGTTCAAAGCAAATATGTCTTATTACACATTCATCTGATCTGATATCTGATCTTATGGCTGTTTGAGAAAAAAAAATATTATTATTATTACTACTATACTTATAAGTGGTATTTGATGGCTTTAAGTAAAGTAGCATAAGAAAGATGGCAAGATATGAGACTTATAATACATTATAACTATGAGAAATATAATCCATTGTAACTTAAATGGACGCAACATGTTCACTGTGTGTTATAAATCATCATACTCTTAAAAGCTATAACCACAAATAAGTAAATATTATAAAACATTAAAACTGTTCTTATGAATATTCATAAGAGGATATAACATATTATAAGGGTTTTTATAATGCATTATGCATTCATTATAATGCCTTAAGAATACCCTTACAATGTATTATAAATATGGGCTTCATAGAAAGTGTATGGCCATCAATCCATTTTCACAACAAAAGATGCTCTGCTGTCATTGTGAAGCTTCCAGACAGAAAATAAAAGTATTAGGCTACTTATTGAAATGCTTGTAACAGATATTTCCCCATCCGTTTCTGCAAAGCTTTATTTTTAATTGCACAAGTGCTGGAAATGTGGTTTTCAATGCTGATTTTTTTTTCTTCCTATTGAAATTCCTTAAGGTTCTGACTCCCAAGCTGGAGCTGGAAATGTATGAGTAATTATATATCGGGGTATCATTTTAAATTTTAACGTGTTAGTTTGCAGCATTACAGTTTTAATATATTGTTTTCTGTGAGTTCAGCTCTTCTCAGTGTCATGCATGTATGTATGTATGTATTTATATCATATCAATTTATATAATTTATATAATTTAATATCAATTCAAATCAAACTAGGGAAACTAAAGTTTTTCATCACTGTAAAATGTCCCATCAAATGCAAATATAAAATGTCATGTCAAAAGCAAACAGAATCCATCCAATTATAATCAATGATGGTGTCTACACTGAATAGGGGCTTTAAGCAGTATATGCGGATGGAACGGCTACGGCTACCGGAAGCAATCTGCTAAACCGCTGTAGCCAAGAATTAAAAATTATTGGATGACAACTGAATTGCTCATTGAGAATATTCAGTATGGTGAGTACGTTTTTTCTATTTTCTTTTTTTTAGAATGGTTCGTCGGGGGAAAAAATCAGCGTTTGCTTCCGCCTTCAATACTTTCCACTTTCCGATCGGAGGATATATTGGCATGGCCGAATGATACGAGGATGTCGTGGAAGGTGGAAGTCTCGCCGGTGGAGGCGAGGTTAAGCCTCGGTGTTGTGGAGAGCGTGTGGCTGGTCGAGCAGAGCGACTGCCGCGGGGGAGGGCGGGGGGGGGGGGGGGGGGGGGGGGGCGGTATAGCAAATTACTTGAAGTTAATTGACTTCATAAAAAACAAGCAAACAAACAAAAAGAAGTTAAAATTGGTTTGAGAAGTGATCAAAAACGTTTTGTAGTTTCCGATTTGTCGAGAATTGCAATTAATTAGCTGCATCACTGCACTCATCTGAGGCTTGCCCTGCCTTTGCTTGCTGAACAATCTGTATTTTTTTTTTCAATTCCACGTCCTTTTCTCTCAGACACCTCTCAGTCTGGCCTCTCTATCTCAAAATGTACTTTTGTTACTTCCGTAGTCTTCACTACGCTTCCTGACAGTCTGGCTCACCCTCTCAATGGCCCTCTACCTTGCCTCTTCTACTTTGATCCTATCTATCTGTAACTTCCTCATATTCTCAACACTCCCTCTGCTCTTTTTTTCTCTGCTATTTCTTCTATGAGATCATTAAGCTTTGTGTTTTCTGTATAGATGTGCCACTTCTACTCTCATCTTTGTTATTTCTGGTCTTGTATTTCACCAGTATTAGGGGGGAAACATCCCAGGTTACGTATGTAACCATGGTTCCCCGAGGGGGAACGCTAGGGGAATGCCTTCAGCGATACCAAGCTCTGAATCATATGTGTAATCAGTCCAATCGATGGGCGAGACGTCAGAGACGGCTGACGTCATGACCAGGAAGCTTTAAAAGCACGTGAGGTACAGCCGGCGCTAGCTTCTAGGAGTGAAGCAAGCTCTAGTAGGGATGCCGGAAGTATGGCCTTGCGACGCAGAATCTCGTTCCCTCGGGGAACCATGGCTACATACGTAACCTGGGACGTTCCCCGAGGGAACTCGAGCTGCGTCGGAAAACGCTAGGAGAACAAGATGTCCACGCCGCCAGACTTGCAAATCCCTGCCTAGTGTGGAAGAGCACAGCTATGGCAAGAGAACAGAGGGGCCTGGAGTGGCTCGCAAATCTAGGTCATAGAACCTGACGAATGTGAGGGGCGTAGACCATCCCGCAGGGTTGCAGATGTCCTGCATAGGAACACCTGCCAGAAAGGCCTTGGAGGCCGCCACACTTCTTGTTGAGTGAACCTTGACCCCCAATGGTGAGGGGAGATCCGAGGACTCATAGGCAACAGTAATGGCATTCACTATCCACCGGCTGAGGGTCTGCTTGGAAGCAGGATGACCTCTCTTAGGGGGACCATAGCACACAAGCAGTTGGTCCACTTTCCTCCAAAGGGCAGCTCTGTGGATGCAGGCATCCAGTGCTCGCACTGGACACATACAATTAAGCCTCTGCTGGTCGGCTCCCTGAAGGGAGGAGGATAAAAAGCCTGGAGTACCACAGGCCGTGGTGTAGAGGAGGGGACCTTAGGGACATACCCCGCAAGAGGGTACAAAAAAGCTTTGGCCAGACTGGGCGCTAAGTCGAGATAGGAAAAGGCCACAGAAAGGGCCTGCAGATCCCCAACTCTCTTTAGAGAAGATATAGCCAAGAGAAACACAGTCTTTAACGTAAGAAGACGATCTGATATCTCCTCGATAGGCTCAAAGGGAGGCCTACATAGAGCTTCTAGCACCACAGCGAGGTACCAAGGAGGGGCACGAGATCGTACCTGAGGCCTCAGCCTCATCACACCGCAGAGGAAACGTGTAACCAGGGGGTCCTTGCCCACTGATGGTAGGCCGCTATAGCCGCCACGTAGACCTTCAGGGTGGAGTGGGTTAACCCCGTGGAGAAACGGGCCTGCAAGAACTCCAGCACTGTACCAATCGGGCAGTTAACTGAGTCAAGCAGGTGGTCTCCGCACCATGAAGTGAAGAGTCTCCACTTCAGGGCGTACAGTTTCCTTATTGAGGGAGCTCTAGATTGGAGGATGGTCTCAACAACCTTGGTTGAGAGACCAGAGTCTATGAGTTGTGCCCCCTCAGGGGCCACACCCACAACTTCCACAACTCTGGGCGGGGGTGAAGGATCATACCCGCCACCTGTGAGAGGAGATCTCTCCTGACGGGAATCTCCCATGGAGTGCCGTCAAGGAGAGAAAACAGGTCCGAGAACCATACTCGGCCCGGCCAGAACGGGGCTTCTAGCAATAGACGGACCCCGTCCCGACACACTCTCACGGGTGAAGCATCCATTCCCCGCGCCTCGGCCCCTGCCTCAACAGGATGTCTGCTCCCATATTGAGATGCCCAGGAATATGAACTGCCCTCAGCGAGAGGAGTTTGCCCTGGGACCACACAAGGATCTGGTGCGCCAGCTTGTATAAGGGGCGCGAACGTAGACCTCCCTGGTGGTTGATATAAAAGACCACTGCTGTGTTGTCGGTGCGCACCTACACATGGCGATCTCTTAGGTCTGAAAGAAAGTGTTTGAACACGGCCAGCATCTCCAGGCAGTTGATGTGACACGTGAGATGGCGACCACTCCACAGACCGCGGGCAGGGTGGCCACTCATGATCGCTCCCCAACTGGTGAGGGATGCGTCTGTCACTAGCGTTACACGGCGAAAAGGAGCTCCCAGCACCTGAGACAAGAACCAAGGTTTCCTCCACATGTCTAAGGCACGTAGGCATCGCTTTGTGACCTTGATCAGGCAAAGCGGGTTTCCCCTCGGGGAGAACCCCTTGGTCTCATGTACTCCTCTGTAATGGAGAAAGCACACTTTTCTTGGTGTTTAGTCTTAACCCCAACTCTTTCATATGAGCGAGAACGGCATCTCGATGCCGAACCGCCATCTACTCTGATTGAGCTAAAATCAACCAATCGTCGATGTAATTGGGTATGCGGATGCCCTGGAGTCGGAGGACCAGCAGGAGACAGCCGAGCTAGCTGCTCGAGAGACCCCCGAATGAGTGGCGAGGCTCTCAGCTCCGCTACTTTCCCGGGCGGAAAATACAGAGAGAAACACTAGCTGGAAACCGCGGGGGAGCGCGAGAGGCAACGCTCTGCTTTTGGACCTCCCTATATGAGGAGCTGGTACCCGGCTGGGGCTGCTCCCGCCCAGCAGCCACCAGAGCTATAGAACGGTGAGGGAGAAACCGCTGGTATGCCGCTGCCTGTTTACGAGCCTCCTGGTATCTGTCGACGACGGAATTGACGGCGTCGCCGAACAGACCAGAAGGCACAAGCGGGGCATCCATAAGGCAGACCCTGTCCTTCTCTTTCATATCGGACAGGGTCAACCATAAATGCCTCTCCGCTGCCACCAGAGCTACCATGGACCGCCCAATAGCACGGGTGGTCTCCTTGGTGGCACGGAGAGCTAAATCAGTGGTTCTCCTTAATTCTAAAATTTCATCTGCCTTGACTTGCTCGCCTTCATCAAGCTCTTTTAGCAGGTCGGCTTGGTACACCAGGGCACAGTGCGGGCAGTGTATCTGGTAGGTGAGGAAGAAGATAGGGACTCGCCCGTCTCCATTCCAGATCCAGCTGCAAACCCCACGAGTGCAGCTGCCGCTCCGCCTCCGCCAGCACCGTGAGGAACGCTGGTGAAGGCTCCCTCCTCAAAGAGAGCCTTCCGGGAGCGAAGCAAACGCAGTGGCAAGCAAGTGTCTGACCACCAAAACGTGGTCTGCTTGTGCCTACGCTCCCAAGCAGACCCATACATGTATCCGTATCTGTATCCCCGCTCGTGATGTAGCGTGGGCAGGGAGGAACACACAGTCTATAGACGGTTTCAACGGCAACAACATAAACAAACGTTAGTGCGCATGCGCGGTTTTGTGGCCCTAACTTTACTTCCGGTACACTTCCGCAAACATTCAATAACAACAACAACAAAGTCCCTCTAGAGTAGATTATTTCTAATAATAAGCTAAATAAATAACAAGTAAATTAGCTAGCAAGTTAAAACCATGTCTAGTCATTATTATTTTGGGTTACCAGTAGAAAAAAAGAACCGTTATTTGGCCAAACTTAAATGCGACAAAGTTACACTACCAGACCCGTTCAACAAAATGTTGAGGCAAGAATGTTTTTCTAGACCTGTCTGATTTACCGGAGGTCAGTCAGGTACACATCTTTGAATACCTAGTCGAGAAGGAATGTCTATATACAAGGGAGGCGTTCAAGGCATATCGCAGTTTGGATGCGTATAACTATTTTCATTCCGGAAAAGTTCAACGCATTCTAACCTACACGATTGGAAATACCTGTGTTGTTTACGGGGAAATAGAGGCGGGTCAGACGCTTTCAAAGAACTACTCCACCTGGATCGTTGCGAGGAAGTCCGCCGAAATCCAGAGTGGGCATTGTACCTGCATGGCGGGGTAAGTATGGCTGGCTATACTATACTATACAGCTAACGTTACATTTTACAGTAGTATTTAGATGACCGTTTTCAATAAATGTCTATCTGGATCTGTGCAGCAATGGAGAGGTGTGTAGTCATGTGGGTACAATTTTGGTTACTGTGGAGCAGTGTGTCCAGGATGGACTCCAGAGTGGCCCATCTGTCACTTCAAAACCAAGTGTTTGGTCACGGGTGACTAAGAAGGGGAGCTTTTTTTTTGCAATTATTATATTAAATAATTATATCCTGGTCTTTTCACATTTCAGTGTGAAATTGGTGGTATTTTGTACAACATTATATATATCATGGCTATTCTCCTTAATAATTATTGTTTTCATAATGTATATTTATGTATAATACAGTTTTCAAATATCCTTTTAGGCCGATCCACAACCAGTAGCTCAGTGCGATTTCTTGAAACCTGGCAAAAAGATCAAGCTACCAGCTCCCCTTTGCCTTCCCTCTCTAAATCCAGATGGGTCACTAAAAAAGCTTTTTAAAGCCCTGAAAGTAAGTTATATTTCATATATCTCTAACAAATCAACCAGTTGGTCTAATGTAAAAGATTCAGTACTATATATATGGCAGTGTAGGTAAGGTCTTTTCACCATTTCTTTTAGGAAGTTGTGCCAGACTGCGCTCTCTTTTCTGCCATGTGTGACAGCAGTGAGACAGACACAGCTTCTGAGTCAGGTAGTCAGGATTTCACCAGCAGTCTGGGAGAGCAGGATGCTCAGGGAGAGGAATTCAATGTGTTCAGCAGCTTAGCTCAGCCCCACAGTGAACATGGTAGTGCTCTGAGCTGTCCTAAGTGCACAACATTTTATGATGGCTTCATTAAACTGAACCCAGATCAAGTGGTGGAACTAGAGAGAAACACAAGAAAACAAAGCATAGAACCACTCTGGCATGATGCACGCAAGCTGCGCATAACAGCAAGCACAGCCAGCAAGGTGCCTCAGCGTGAGACAACTGACCCTGTTAAGTTTTTCAATGAACATCTCTACCCAAAGTTCCAGATAAGTGTGGCCACAAGGTATGGGAAAGAAAGCGAGGGACTTGCAAAGGAGCAGATTAGGGAGAGGGGCTGCATAGTGATGGACAGAGGGTTGGTGGTGTGTGCAGGAGACCCATGGCTGGCAGCAAGCCCTGATGGTATCACTGATAACAAGCTGCTAGAAATAAAATGCCCCATCACACTCAGTGCTTGCACATCCCTTCATGATGCACTAACTGCAACAAACCAAGACATCAGAGTGGAGGGTGGGCAGTACATTTTGAACCCAAAAGGCCCCAGAGGTTACTACTGGCAAGTACAGTTAGGGATGCACTGTCTCAGGCTGAAAACATCCTGTCTTGTTATTTGGACCCCAATACAGCACCTGGAGCTTGATGTGCCTTATGACAAGGGTTTTGTCAATACATATATGCAAAGGCTACGTAGCTTTTACTTTAAACACATGCTGCCAAAAGTTGTGGATGAATTTGTAGAGGGAAGACTGCAGTTGAGTGACAGCTACATGAAAATGGTTTCAAAAGCAGCTCAGTATTGCTGATCTAAAATCAGTCTAGCAAGAAAAAGGATGTTTTCTTAAAAAAACAAAAACTCTTTTTCACTTTTTACATTAAATACATAAATACATTAAAAACAGCAGAAATC
>NW_015505553.1:1350676-1351210 GCF_001515645.1 Sinocyclocheilus grahami
TGCTGATCTAAAATCAGTCTAGCAAGAAAAAGGGTGTTTTCTTAAAAAAAAAAACGCTTTTTCGCTTTTTACATTGAATACATAAATACATTCAAAACAGCAGAAATCGTATTCTACAGTACTTTATTCATCAGTCAATAAATCAGTTAATCAGTATTTGTTAGTGTTCATTACTAAATATATAGTGTTATAGTGTTCATTTTTTATTTACAATCCATGTGAAACATTTTGATACAAGTGCAACACTACAAATATTATAATGCATGTTTTTGACATTTAATGTATGTAATAAATAAAAAGTGATCTTGTATCAAATTAAGTTGTGGTTCAGTCCTGCTTTATTTTGGTACAAGTGGTTTCCCCAAATTTGAAAGTGCTGCACAAACAATTAATATTTAATAGATTGTGCAAAGACTGTTATAATTTCTCCGTTTGACCATACTGACTGGCAGGGTGTTCCGCAGAATTCTGAATGACTTCAGTTTTCCTATGGCCCTTTCCACATGGATTCTCACTCGTGACATTTTTCTAGAG
>NW_015505553.1:1351314-1356325 GCF_001515645.1 Sinocyclocheilus grahami
TTATCATTTCTCCGTTTGACCATACTGACTGGCAGGGTGTTCCGCAGAATTCTGAATGACTTCAATTTTCCTATGGCCCTTTCCACATGGATTCTCACTCGTGACATTTTTCTAGAGAGTGTCACCTCTAATCCTGTCAATTGCTTTCTTCCATTTGGAGATGCTGGAAATTGAAGCCTCTATCAGCCATTCACATGGATTCTCACTCGTGACATTTTTCTAGAGTGTGTCACCTCTAATCCTGTCAATTGTTTTCTTCCCTTTGTAGATGCTGGTACATGAAGACGGACACATTTGTTGGCAAAATATTCAGGAAAATTGAAGCCTCTATCAGCCATTACATGGTCTCCTTGTTCAAGAAGGTCAATCAACCCAGATTTTTTTGTTATAAATTTGTCGCTAGCACGACCACCCCAAACTTTTGATAAAAATGTAATAGCTCCTGTTGGACTAATACCAAAAAGGAACTTCACAGTATTATGTGATTTGTAGTGGGAGTATGTGAGTGCTCGTGCTTGCAAACTAGTTGGCCTCTCAGTGAACACTTCAGTACAGTCTATTATACATCTAACTTTTTGGAAACCTGTAGTCTTGAAGAGGGTGAGGATATTTCTTCTGATTTCTTTTCTGGATGGCCACTGGACAAGGCATTGTAATTCTTTAGCCATCACATCAAGCCATTCAAGAAAGATGTTTGAGACAGTTCCACAACTCACTTTGAAGCGAAAAGCTAGGTCTTGATGAGTTAAGCCTAGACGAAGCTTCATCAGGACCACAAGAAACTGCTCGGGAAGGGTAAGTATGGTTGATGATGCATTCCATATTGATGTCAGGTAAGTGAGGAGGGTGAAAAACACAGAAATAGATGGTAGACCAGTGTAAAAATGAGTGTGCTTGTCATCATTTAAAATAAATTTGGACAGACTGACAAACATATGATCTTGTAGTTGTTTTACTTGAGATTCCAGTTTCTTCTCCAGTGAAGCCATTTTTGAGTAGCCTACTATTACAATGAAATTAGATCAAAGTCAAATTTATTTGTAGCACTTTTCACGATGCATTGTTACAAAGAAGCTTTACAGATAAAATGTATCAGTGATAATGTAGTAAATTCGTCAGTGAAAATGTAGTGAAAGTACTTTAGTAATTAATTTAAAGCTTCATTAGAAAAGCTATGCGTTATTGTAATTGTTGTCCCCAGGGAGCAAGCCAAAGGCGACTGTTAAAATAATGTGTTATAGTTCAAATCGTAGCTAAAGCGAATCAACTACGACATTGAGGTAACGTTAATGTGTAAAATTAATGTATACAATGTTATCTACGTGTGTACCAATAAATGTAGCTAATTCATAACTATTGCAGGCTTGTTACTGGTCAGCTAGCTAATATCTGTCGTTTATCATGAGTTTGTTACCTGTAAGGAAGTGAGTGTTACAGATCCTTGAATTCTTGCCTGGCAGCCAAGCCTCTCTTCGCACAGCGGTTATCCATGCTTACCGTCTCGTCTGAACTTTAGGAAACCGAAACATTTGTATTCTTGACAAGGCGTTTGTTCCAGAGGTCAGGTTGCATCTCACAGCACAACAAGCTGAGCCCAACTTCGGTCTACTCATCACCTTAACTTTAACTGCGTTTGCAGTCGGCACCATATTACTAGAGAGACTACTGATCCATATATAATGACTATATAATATAATATAATTATAATAATATATTATAATATAATTATAATTATTATATACAGTGAGTCTGACCGATAAACAAACACAGACCGGAAGTTAACTTAGGGCCAGACGCGTGACCATGGTAACGCGCATGCGTTCGATGAAACCGTCTATAACGTGATCTGCTTTCGCCCTTGTTTGTCTTTACTTTAGACATCTTATTTTCTGCTGGAGCTTTATACTTTCTTTGCTGAATGCTTGAGTAACTTTTTGGACAGACAACAATAAATAAGACTCACAGAACATAGATCATGACCGACACACACAGAGAGCTTTGCTGAATGACAGAAAGCTAACGCCGGCTGTACCTCACAGGCTTTTAAAGCTTCCTGGTCATGACGCCACCCGCCTCCTCAGAGCGGGTGACGTACACAGGAGAGCTCCCGAAGGGGAACTCTCCTGTGTAGAACTTTAAATATATGTTCTTGGAAGCAATTCAATGTTTCTGCTATTGTAGACCAGGCTTTGCCATGGTCAACACTGCCTTATTATACCTGTGTGGTTCTGTGAGGCTTTTTTTTCAGAAAAGTACATATTTTCTCTGTCTACTCCTGACACTCTTCAAAATAAAGGTTTTGTCAAGGGAGATGATGCTATAGAAGAACCATTTTGGGCTCCAGAAAGATTTGATAAACACACTTTCTTGACATTTATGTTTCCATGAAGAATCAATATTGCTGCAATCTATCAATAAAACATCCAAAAGCACAAAATAAACACAGGAGAAAAAAAAAACTGAAAAGAATACATAGCATAACAAACCAACAAAGCCAGAGACAAGTGAATCTGCTTTATGAACAAAGTAATAAAAAGAGGTGGACAGTAACAAAGCACAAAGTATATTTGCTTGAATACTTTTTGAGTATCTGTACTTTACTTGAATATTATTTTTTCTGGAACCTTATGACTTTAACTTCACTACATTTGAAAGACAATCATACATTTTACCCTTCATTTCTATCAAGGTCCTCAAAGTAGAAAGTCATTACTGTGTAGCAGCTTTGAAAGTCAGTTGCTGATTTTTTTTCTTCTCTACAACATTACTTTATTTATTTATTTATTTTTGTTTTCTTCTTTTTTTTCATACAGTCTATGAGTAATCACTCTTGTAGGGCTACATTAAACATTTTTTGAACACTGACCATTTGCAAATGTGATATTTATTTACAACAATTCAATAATAAGTTAATATTGTAGTATATAGTAGACATAATATTGTCTGATTTTGCAAAAGTGTAAATGAAAATATTGCCTATAAACCACAGAAGAACTGTTGTGCATCTCCTAAGAAAACACAGTAGGTGTTTGACTTGAAGCAGCACTGCACAGATCATTCTGTGTATGACATCAAAGTACCGTGAGAGTGATTAGAAAGCATTTTTTCAATGTTTGGTTTGATGTTAAATAAATCTTGCTGTTTTTTTTGTTTTTTTTGTTAAAGCAGTGTTGCTGTTGTAAACTTATACAGCTACAGTTATGTTGCTGGGTTTTAAAGAAGGTTTGTTTATTTATTTATTATTATCAGTCTGTATTCACAGCAATTTCACAGTCCACTCAGTTCAAATGTGGATGAATGGCTACACATTGATATGTGCACATTGGCCAAAGCTGTGTGAGACCACTACCATCCTTCTTTTGTGGGGGTGTTTATTTATGTATTTATTTATCGTTAACTCACTTGTTTCATTTCTAAAGGTTTTTAACATTCAAAAAGCTCTTTATTCAAAAAAAAAAAAAAAAAAAAAAAAAAAAAAATATATATATAGTGTTGCTGTGGCTCAGTGATAAAGCATTGCATTAGCGTCGCAAAAGGTCGTGGGTTCGATTTCCAGGGAACACACATACTGGCAAAAAAGGTATAGCCTGAATGCACTGTAAGTTGCTTTGGATAAAAACGTCTGCTAAATGCATATATGTATATATATATATATATATATATATATATATATATATATAGGCATAATCAGGGATTGAAATTAACTTTTTCACTCACCAGCCAATTTGGCTACTAAATTTTTAAGTTACCGGCCATTCATAATGTCTACTAGCCAGAAAAAAAGACAGAAATACACCGACAGTTTGAGGGTGTCTACACTACTAGGGCTGTGTGATATTGACAAAAAAATAATATCTCAATATTTTCAATATTTTCTGTGATTTTATCGATAAAGATAATTAGACGATATTTTGCTGAGTGTGTTATTGTGCTGATATCTTAAGGACTACCGTGGACAGCTGACTCCTAAAGTTTTTGATATTCTTCATATTCTGTGTGCAGGTCAGTTCACAGCAGTGAATCTTTTCCAATAAGTTTAAATTGATTTTTAACTTTTATGGGCATTCTTACCTTTATAAAGCCATTTTTTTCTAAAAGTGTACATCATCTTTTGAGTCAAATTCTTACATTTAATCAGTCAATTATAATAATAATAATACATTTAGGCTGTTACTAAACAAATGAAATCAGTATCAATAAAATTCATCTTTGCAGAAGTTGCAGTGGCATTTAGATGTATTTACACATGTTAATGCAGCTTAGAGTGACATGGAATGCTTTAAACTGCAGTTACAAATGCATAACTAATGTTTTGATATTTAAAGCATGAAATGTTGTCAGATATTTGAAATTATTAAAACAAAGAAAAGATACTTTAAATGTGAAATTAAAACCGCCAATAGGTGGCAGCAAGTCACTGTTAAGTGAGTCATTGCGATTGAACCGAATCATTTACACGGTTGATTCATTCAGAAACAAAACAACATCATGTTGCTCAGAGACACAAAACAGTACTGTGGCTGTGTTTGGAATGTTTTCTTGTTGGCGACATAGCACAGAAATAGCGCAAAAACAGCCAATATGGTGTCTAAAACGTTAGTCTCTTGATATTAACTTATTTTTTATTGAACTGTTGTATAAAATAAATATCACATTTGTAAGCATGCTGATTTTTTATGAAAAAACGTCACTCTTCGTGTGATATTGATTAACTAAATGAATTGACATAAATATATAAATTTTTTGCCTCCTTATCTTGAATTATGTGATCATTCTTAATGCATATTAATAGACTGAATCATCATGCAGTGAAAGATTGCACTCTAAATGCGCACGCGCACTAAATCCTGTGTCGGTCTAACCAGACTTCATCATGTCGCGTATGCGTGCCTCTGTAGTTGTGTTTTGTTTAGCTTTTGCAATATACTCGATAATGTTCAGTATCACGAGTTCAGTATTTGCGCTAAACCTACGCAGATTTGGCCTGCATGAACTTCCCCAAGAAATAAAT
>NW_015505553.1:1356385-1378554 GCF_001515645.1 Sinocyclocheilus grahami
TTTTTAACTCTGTTCCTGAGCATTATAACCCCAATTTGCTATTGTGTGCTGCGCATTTTACTGAGGACAGCTTCCACAACATGAGGGAGTACAGTGCCGGATTCACCAAAAAGCTTTTGTTGAAAGATGGAGCAAGGGGCATGGCAGTACTGAAACACTGTCTAAGCTGTTCGCCAATCACAACGCACTGGGACAGCTAACCAATCACAACACATTTTGTTTTTCGGAAGGTGGACCTTCATCAAAGCCGGAACTAATCGAGCTGTTTGTGCCAGGCTGGGGAGAAAGGTATTTTAATAATGTAAATTATGTGAAAAATAATGCGTTTTTCAAACCACCAAGCATGAGAGCATGTTCTAGTACACCCCCAAAACAGAATCAAGACTTTGTAAAAGAGCATAATAGGACCCCTTTAAAATAAAGTATTTATATACTTTTACTTAAAGGGATAGTTCACCCAAAAATGAAAAGTTGATGTTTATCTGCTTACCCTCAGGGCATCCAAGATATAGGTGACTTTGTTTCTTCAGTAGAACACATTTGATGATTTTTAAGTCCAACCGTTGCAGTCTATCAGTCTTATAATGCATGGCAACGGTAACAAAATCTATGAGTGTAAAAAAACATGCACAGACAAATCCAAGTTAAACCCTGCAGCTCGTGACGACACATTGATGTCCTAAGACACGAAACGATCGGTTTGTGACAGAAACCGAACAGTATTTATATCATTTTTTACCTCTAATACACCACTATGTCCAACTGTCTTTGGGCGCGTGCACGACTTCGGGTGCGTGAGGTGTGTACTCGCTCTGGCATAGTTTTTGTTTCCAACAGAAGATCTTTGTGCAACCTTAGAATTTAAAAATGTTTATCTTAAAATTTAAAGTAGAACTTAAGTTTAAACTTACTTGATGTTTAATGCATATCTAAACATATTCCATTAAAACACTAATAACAGAATCACATGCAGATAAAATTACAGTGTCATATACCATAAAACATAACATTTACTTACCTAATTCTCCTGAAGTAGATGATTACAGTACAACATCGGCAAGTGGCAAGGCATTTTTTTTGTTTATTTATCTATTTTATTTTTTGCCAGGGCACCATAGTTGTTCCATCTGCAGATGTTGCTCAGTGACCCTAATGTGGTAGTAGGGTGCCCCATTCTATAGGCCTGTTTCAAGATGAATATTTGGTGCGATAAACATTTAATTTGATTTAACATTTGTTAATGTGTCTGTTAAGAATGGCATTCACCAGCTGTCAATGCAACTTCATCAAAACATGATAGTTTGAATCGATTTGAAAACACAGATTTTCATTTGTCACGCATCTTCTGGCAACAAAACATTTTTTTTGTGCTTGGAAAGACTTGAAAGTCTTGTAGTGTGTGATCCTCAGTCGTTTAGTGTATGATGGCCAGTTTTTGCTCTGTTCACAAAACTCCTCTGTGACAAGCAGTTTACAAACAACATTGCTCAGGGCTGCTTTGTGTACTGTAGTAACCTGGGTAAACACTGTATTTATGATTTTCCATAAGCATCACCTACTGTCAGAGAGTGAATTAGTATTTTCATTCAGCCCATTTATTATTAGCATTATTATTATTTTAATTTTTTTTTTACAAATTTGGCTGAACAGACAAATCACGTGAAAATTGGAACAAATTTTTGCATGTAAAATTTTGTATGTACACAGGCCTTATTTCTGACATATTCTGACAACAGGACAAATGGATGAAGAAAGATTTACTGAAGTGATGAAATGTTTGCTTTGACATGTCCAGAGTATACTGTCACAAATCATGTCCATGAACTTCCGTCCGCTTGCCACCAGAGGTCGCCCTCCCATTATATCGACTCTCACACCAAACAGACTGTTACACATCACCCTGGACTACATTTCCCATTCTCCATTGCACTAATCACAAGCTCACCTGAAACCAATCACACACAGCTGCTACCAATAACACACACTATATAAATCAGTCTCACACCACCATTCAAGACCAAATATTGTTAGTGTTTATTTCTTGCCTAGCAATAACAACTTTACGGAGCCTCTCTGAGTTTGTTCTAAGTCTAATCTAGTCCTGTCCATTGCCTGATTCTTCTGTGTCTTGATCCCAGCCTGTTTGCCTCATCCTGTCTCTTTTCTGTCCTGCCCTATTTGGGCATTGTTTGCACCTCACTTGGACTATTGCTTGCCTTGGATTACCCGTTTCCTTCACCCTCAGGATATTGTTAGCCACCGATTGACAACGCCCGTTTTGGATTACTCTTTTGTCTTGCCCTCCATGTATCTATTTGCCATTGTTTGACCCATGCCTGTTATGACCACGTCTCTGTCTAAAAAAAGCTTGCTGATGGATCTGCAAGTCTCGTTCATCTCGTAACATATACAGCCTTAAGGGCATGTTCACACTGAAAACATTTTTTTTTCTTTGCATTTACAATCATGAAATGGGGGATGTGAAATTGGGGGAAAAACAAGATCTTGAGTCTTGTTTTATAGAAATTGAGACTGCTGTGGCGAGATGCTGCAAAAGATTAAAAAAAATAGTTTGCATTAATAGCTGTATTTATTATTCCAGATCACTGTAAAAGTCTGGAACATTAAAAAGAGGAAATAAAAGCAGCCCAAAATCATCATTAATAACTCCATCTTTTATAAAGCACAAAGTGGTTGTAATTACAAGACTAAGACATTCAGGACTGAGTCAAACGTAATCTGCTGTGATTTTGACCGAATGTCTTAATAAAGTATTCATGTTCAATGCTTTCTGGATTCTGAATGTTTCTGGGTGATCTGTGTGACTGATTGGAGTAATAAAATACAGAAAAGCTCTGAAGCTATTCAGAGGTTGCAAACATCTGTAAAAAGCAAAGATGGTTACAGGGTGATTATATATTCATTTTGGAGCTTTGAGAATATGATGGCACCCTGCATTTATCAATGTTGAGCCAATTATGGAAATGCAGAGGGGAAATTGCAGGTCTGGGTTGTCTTGTTGCATCTGTGTTGCTCTGTTTTGAAAATATGCAAATTATGTTGAACATTTGAACTTTAGTACATCTACATTCATGTTTAATATTCTGCCAGGGTTCAAGATCAACACTGCAGATTTCATTAAACATAAGTTGAGCATACTTTGGTTGGCAATATATATATATATATATATATATATATATATATATATATATATATATATATAGTATATATTTGTTTATTATTTTCTCAATTCACATATTATATTTGATCTAAAGTTCTTCGCTGACACTGCTTTCGCCTTTATAAACAAGTCCAGTAACTTTTGATGAAACATTATTTGAATGGTTTAAATGTATAAAATGTAGAGTAGTTTGTTTCTTCATTCAATTTATAATTATATCACTTGCTCACCATCCTCTGCAGTGAATGGGTATTTGTCTCCTGGTTCACATGAGATGGCCTTTTCACTGTAGAAAGCAATTTTATGGATAGAGGGCTCATATTTTAGCCAGAAACAATCTAAATTAAAAAATGGATTTGTTGTCATCTACATCGCAAGAACCTGTCCAGTGTAAATTGCCTAAGAAACATACGTGACCTGAACCAGCCTAATTATATAGGTCTTCTTTATAAGTGACTTATAAACGAATCATTCATGCATCTCAAAGGGTAATTCATTTTGAAAATATAATTTCTAAAAGTGAGGAAATCTACAGAAAAAAAAATATTGATAATAATAATAATAATAATAATGAATTGTAACACTGAACCAAAAACCACAAAAAGACAGAAGTGTTCCAGTATGCGAAATAGTTCACAGGGAAGTCATGCGTCTCCGCTGGAGCTGTTATTCACAGTAAGTTCTCTTTGAAACTAACACGAGGTGTTTGAATGTGTATGAATGAGTTCAGAAATCCTCTGGTTAGCAAAACCATCTGCTCTGTGTCACCCTTGCAAGACCTTTACCCATCTCTCCATCCCAGAATAGTAAATGTCACCCTCCTGCTTGAGGGATGCAATGATTCTCCACGAATGACAATGAGAGATCTCGCCTCGCTAACATTCATAATGTGTGGGGAGGTACCAGACTCCACTCTGATATATGGAAATTACATTTTGCGAAGAATTATGTTTTATTGGACGCACTCGCTCTTTACAAAGCGAAACTGCAGGATGAATGCTCCACAATGAACAACTAAAGTTTCTAATTTGCTTTCCCCATCTGTGACTCTGAATAATCCGCCAGATTTGACACATTGTCTGTCATCACAGGAAAAGCTGTTAATGGCATTCCCTCCTCAGGAGCGATGGTTTTTAAAGACAGACGGCAGCTGTATTGGAGTGAGAGAAATGTACAGAACACCTCAAGGCAAATCAATGTGTGTTTGACCTCCTCATTCACACTCTCATCATTGATCATTGTGTTGGGTTTGAATATATATATACACAGTATAAATTTGTAAGAATTAATGTATCATTTTATAACAGAATTATCACATTTGTGAGATATAAAGTCAAGATTAGTAACATAAATGTTGCACTTTTGAGATATAAAGTCACAATTAAAAGACACACTCACAACTGTGAGATATAAGGACAACATTATACTAGTTACAAGTGTGAGATATGACTTTGCAAATATGAAAAATATAATCACAATTGTGAGAACATTACAATTACATATATATAGTAATTGTAACTTCATACCATGTAATTCTTATATATACAGTAAGAATTACATGGTATGAAGTTACAGTTGCCAGAGACAAAGTCATCTTTATTTATTTATTTATTTATCTCTTAATTAAATATGCAATTATGATTGCAATTATATGATTAGTTAAATTATATATATATCTTATTTACTGTTGTCTGTCAGTCCACAAGCAGAATAAGTCAAAGTCTATGGCGAGCGAACTACATTACAGACGTTGTGAGACGAGACGGGCTCGTCCTTTTCTCGGTCCTCACCCGCTGGATCCACGGCTTTTGGATGTTTGACTCGTGCTGTAGCCAAATTAAATATTGATTGGCCGGCCAAGAAGCAGGACGCTCATCCCAAAAGTAAATTAGACTAGCGTTTCCTGAAAGCCAGATCACAGCCTTCACGACGGGGCTTTGCATTTTTCCCGATCTCCATGCCGAGGTGTCGAGATCGTGGGAAAAAACGTATCCATCCCGTATCTACAGCTCCACAGTCTCGAACTATTCCAACATCGTGGGGCTGAATGAGAAGGGATATGGGGCGAGGCCAGTGGTCGAGCAGACGCTTGCGAGTTATCTCTCCCCAGCTTCAGCATTGTCCCTGAAGGCCACGAAGCTTCCCACCAGGCCCACCAGGCTGACATCTAGTCTGGTTGGGAAAGCTTATACGACGGCAGGTCAGGCTGGCGCATGTTTGCACACCATGGTGGTGTTACAAGCATACCAGGTTGACCTGCTCAGGGACCTGGATGACAGGTCGGCATTCCAACGTTTCCTCCCTCGTCGTTCCCAGGCCCATGGGGCTGCTGAGCGGGAGCAGCCCCAGCCATCAGGCTCCTCATACCACCAGTCTCAAAGGCAGAGAGTTGCAACCCGCACCCCTCCACAGAAAGATCAGGGGTCGGGACGATACTCTCAGTCGGGGTCTTCTAGACTGAAAACGGATCTGCAGACTGTCATTTTGTCAAAGAGAACCTCAAGAGCCACCATCGTCAGGTCCCTGAGGGCAGCCCCACCTGGGAAGGAAAGGATAACAACTCAGTATACGGTGCCCGATCCTCCTCAGTGCCCTCACTGAGATCTACTGATACCCCTACCACCCTCTGTGCTTCAGGGCTCAGTAAGCTCCGACGAGCAAATTTTCCAGCTACCACCCGGCGATGGTACGGCACGGGAGCTCATCCCCTCAAGTGAGGGTGCTACAGCAGTCAGGTCGGTCGTTCCCTGCCGGTCATCCGCTTCAGGGCACCGAACTGGCTCCTCTAATAACACCAGAGGCCAGCCTCGAGAGGCTAATTCCCTTAGTAGATTTTCTGGCAGCGTGGAAACTTCTGCCAAATGTCTCAAAATGGGTCTTGCAGATTGTAGAGAGAGGCTACAGAATACAGTTTGTTTCTCATTCGCCTCATTTCAACGGGGTCATTCCCACTCTAGTGGGCCCCGAGCAGGCTCTGGTAATGGAACAAGAAGTATATCCAGGTTCTACAGCCATTACTTCATCATTCTGAAAAAGGATGGGTTGTTGCAGATAGTATTATCAAACAGATAGTATCTCAAATCCAGTCCGAGGACTGGTTTGTTACGATAGATCTCAAAGACGCATACTTCCATGTTTCCATCCTTCCTCAACACTGGAAGTTCCTGAGGTTTGCTTTCGGGGGCGAAGCATACCAATATCGAGTTCTTCATTTTGGCCTGTCTCTCTCACCCCACACTTTAACGAAGTGTGTGGATGCTGCTCTGGCTTATCTGTGACTCCAGGGCATCCGCATACTCAATTACATCGAAGATTGGTTGATACTAGCTCAGTTGGAGCAGATGTCGTCCTCGCCCATATGAGAGAGCTGGGGTTAAGACTAAACGCCAAGAAGATTGTGCTTTCTCCACTACAGAGAACCACCTATTTAGGCGTGGTGTGGGATTCAACCCCGATGCAGGCACATTTGTCTCCTGCTCGTATCGAGTCAATCCTCATGACAGTCAAGAGATTAAGAGAAGGCCAGTCACTCACTGTCAAACAGTTTCAAAGGCTGTTGGGTCTGATGGCAGCAGCGTCCAACATAATACCTTTTGGCCTGATGTACATGATACCCTTGCATTGGTGGCTCAGCACCAAGGGATTTTCCCCGAGGGGAAATCCGCTTCGCATGATCAAGGTCACGCTGCGATTTTTACGTGCCTTGGACATGTGGAAGAAACGTTGGTTCCTGGCTCAAGGCCCAATGTTAGGGGCTACTTGTCATCATGTAACGCTAACAACAGATACCTCATTCACGGGCTGGGGGGTGGTCATGAGTGGCCGCTCTGCCCAGGGTCTGTGGGAAGGCCATCATCTCACGTGGCACATAAACTGCCTGGAGATGCTGGGCATGTTTCGAGCTCTGAGACACTTCCTTCGAGACCAGTGGGGACATCATGTGCTTGTCCGCACAGACAACACATCGGTGGTCTCCTACATCAATCGGCAGGGGGGTCTGCGTTCAAGCCCCGTTTACAAGCTGGCGCGCCAGATACATTTGCGGGCTCAGGGGAAGCTCCTCTCACTAAGAGCAGTCTACATCCCTGGGTATCTCAATCAGGGGGCAGACATACTATCGAGGCAGGGGCTGAGGCCCGGGGGATGGAGACTCCACCCCGAGGTGGTGGAGCTCATTTGGAAGGAGTTTGGCCAGGTGGAAGTGGATCTATTTGCATCACAGGAAATTACACACTGTCCGCTCTGGTTCTCCAGCACACATCCAGCTCCACTTGGGCTGGATGTCATGGTGCAGATGTGGCCGAGGCTTCATCTGTGCACTTTTCCCCCGATCGTTCTTCTCCCGGGAGTTCTGGAGAGAGTATGCCGGTAAGGGGTCCATCTGCTGCTAGTAGCCCCGTTCTGGCCAACCCGAGTGTCCCTCCTCGATGGATCTCCACTGGAGATTCCGATCAGGAGGGACCTCCTCTCTCAGGTGGGGAGTACCATCCTTCAACCCCGCCCGGAGTTGTGGAAGCTGTGGGCATGGCCCTTGAGAGTGCACAGCTCCTAGCATCTGGTCTCTCAACTGAGGTTGTTGAGACCATGGAGTATGGTCTCAACAGTCCATACAGTCCAGAGCTCCCGCCACAAGGAAACAGTATGCCTTGAAGTGGAAGCTTTTCACTTCCTGGTGCGGACAGCGACTGCAGGACCTAGACAACTGCACAATTGGTACAGTTCTGGAGTTTCTGCATGAGTGTTTCTCCGCAGGGTTATCTCCCTCCACTCTGAAGGTATCCGTTGCGGCCTTTACACACACAGGCAGGGACTTGTTAGTATGGCGCAGTGAGTATTCTCATTCCCAAAGGATTTCTCGACGCAGCTCGAGTTCCTGAAGGGGAATGTCCCTAGGTTACATATGTGAGGGAACGAGACGCAGCGTCTCCTTGCCATACTCCCTGCATCCCTGCAGGTGCTACTTCATCAAAGCTAACTTGCTCTCTGCCAGAATGCCGGAATGCGCTTTTATACTTCCTGGTTGCTCACGTCACCCCGCTCGTGACGTCTCGCTGCTCTATTGGACTGATTTTACATGTGCTTCAGAATGCGGTCACACAGGGGCATTCCCAAAGCTTTTCTTGACGCAGCGTCTCATTCTCTCGGGGAACCATGGTTACATAAGTAACCTAGGGACGATATATATATATATATATATTAGAAGAATAAATGTTGCAATTGTGATAAATTGTTCATATTTTACAATTACCAGATACAGTATAAAGTCACAATTACAAGTTACACGATTGAGATATGAATTTGTAAATATGAAAAATATCATCATAATTGTGAGATATAGTTACAATTACACAATATATAGTCAGAATCGTATCGTATAAAGCTAAAATTGGCAGACAGAAACTATTATATGCATGTAATGGATTTCCATAATGTTGTACTTGGTTTCTTGAAAAACTAAACACATCACTAATTATTATAATGATGTTCATGCAGTCGTTTATCAGAGCGAGCCAATTTGCTGAATATTGAATACCCAGTGATGTGTAAATGTAAACAGTCTTTATTTGAAATAATTTCATACATAATGCAAATTCATGACTATGAATGTTAATTCAAGTGCCTTTTGCAACGATGCCAACCAACACCAACACAGGGATTACTGGCACAAATTGTTGGTTTGGTTGGCAAAGTGTTAAAAGGCTTAGAGGGAAGCAACACACAGAGACAGGGAAAAATATTTGAAATCAAAATAACACCAGTCAACACATTTTTGTCTTATATAATCATTATTCATGTAATTCATTAATCATATAATCATTTTTACAGTTTTTTTTTCAATTGCTAACAAGCATTTATCAATACTTAAACCACGTTTTCTAAACTCTTAACACAGCAACACACCTACATCACACAAGTAGCCAAATAGATAATTTTCTGGCCAAAAGCATATTTTGTTAAATAAAAACAAACTCTACATTTCAAAATGCTGAATACCTTTTTCTACACATACTAACTTTATCAAAACACAGCAAACCCGATCCAAAATTGAGTCATTTGGTCAAAACATTGGCACTGGTTTTCTATCCAATAGGAACATATAGTAAATCATAGTGCATAGACTATCAAAATGATAACAATTAATGGCATTACAAAAACTGTATTACTTGTCATGTCTCAGTTCAACCTGTATAGAACATACAATATGAGATCCATTAAAAATATATAATAATAATAATTCAGTCAGCTAGTTAATTTGTGTGTGTGTGTGTGTGTGTGTGGATTCATTTTAGATAGAATGTGTACAGCACAGTGAATAAGTCATTAGTACTTTATGGAATGTTAAATAAAAGTGACATAATTGCTGCAGTAAAGGCTTTATTGGCAAAACAAAATTGTTGTCAGTGATCATAAAACAAACAAACAAACCTTAAAGCCCTTTTCCTTTTGCCCGTTACTTCTCCCTTGTCAAAAAGTCAGAATGTCAGAAAGAGCTTTATTATCAAGTATGTTTTTTTACACATACAAGAAATTTGAATTGGTGACAGGAGCTTCCAGTGCAGAAGAAAGTACGGACATAGTGCAAACATACATAAAAGTGCAGACAGACACAGGAATTACACATAGGAACACTACTGTAATATAACACTTATGTAAGAAAAACTGAAAATTAAATAATGCACTATATACTGAAGTAGATATATAGTGGAAAAAACATGTAATTATTTAAATGAATGTACAGATATGTTATTTACAAGTGTGCAGTTCACAAATGAACAATTTTCAGTTTCCTATGTATAAATGTGTCAGTTATTATGGAAAATAAATTGTTATGAATGTTTTAATGGTTCAGGCTGAAGATAGCCTGCGGTAAGAAACAGTTGTTGTTCCTGGCTGTTCTGGTGGTCGGTGCTCTGTGGCATGGACCAGAAGGCAACTGTTGGAAGAGAGAGTGGGCTGGGTGTGTGGGGTCCAAAAGCTGTTTTCTTAGCCCTTTTCCTCACTCTGGAGGTGTAAAGATCTTGGAGGTTGTTGGGCAGAGGGGTACCAATAATCCTCTCAGCAGCTCTGACTGTCTGCTGTAGCCTCTTGATATCTAATTTGGTAGCTCAAACAAACCAGACAGTCCTGGTGCAACTACTCCTCTCCCTAGTCCACCTTGTCATCTCCCTGGTCCAACCAGTTCTTTTCCTCGTCCAACTATTCCTCTAGACATTATCTTTCTTTTTCTGCTTCTCCAGTTTTGTTCTGTGTTGTTTTGAACAAAACCAATCCAGAGAGTGCCTTTTTATTGTGCATGGCCATGTAATGGAAATACTTGGAATTATTCATTAAAGGGGTCATATTATGCTATTTCAATTTTTCCTTTCTCTTTGGAGTGTTACAAGCTCTTGGTACGTAAAGAAGATCTGTAAATTTGCAAAGACTAAAGTCTCAAATCCAAAGAGATATTCTTTATTAAAGTTAAGAGTCCGCCACGCCTACCTAAAACGGCTTGTTCTAACACGCCCCCACATATCTACGTGTGGAAGATTTGCATAATGCCACCCAAATGTTCATGCAAAGAAAGAAGGCGTAACTTTTATTCTCGCTGTAGTATTGTTGCCGCCGCCGCCATGTCGTGAAGGCACTGTGTGATTCGTTGTGAAGGCGAAACTACTTTGTTTGGCATTCCAAAAATGGACACTACTAGAAATCAGTGGTTAAGTTGTATTTACAATACTGTTCCAGAACACTTCAACCCAAATATTCAGATGTGTGCAGCACATTTTATGGATGACGTTTCCTGATCCTGGTAGAGTAGACTGCAATGCCGCCTGTTCTGACTCACAGACTGTAAGTACGTTTTTTATATTTAAAGAATTTGCCACTGATGATTCAAAATGCGAGTTTTGGGCAGTGTAGAGTAGGGCTTGTTGTTTGTCATTTCTTCGATCACAAATGCAGACATGGTTTTATGTTTACGCGGTGCGATGCAACGCAACGCGTAAAAAGACAGTATAAGTCATTATAATCCATAATTATGTCCCCACTGGATGCAACGAATGCCTCGTTTATAATGGGTTTTCATGTTTTTGAATCGTCGCTCAAACAGGACATCATCACAATATGGTAAGGGGAGTAACATTTCGGTCACTCGCTTGAGGTATTCGGCAAATCATAACGCACTGGATAGCTGGCCAATCACAGCACACCTTGCTTTTCAGACCGATGAGCTTTGTAAAAATGGACGCGTTTCAGAAAGGCGGAGCATAGAGGAGAAACAATAATGTACAGTATGTGGAAAATGATGTTTTTTTTTAACCTTAAACCGCATAAACACATTTCATTACACCAAATACACAAAATAATGTTCTTTTTAGCAACATCATATGACACCTTTAAGATTGGAATCAGCTATTTCTCAGTGATTAGTAATTAAAATAATTATTATCAGCTCTTTTAAGCTGCTGTTGTTGCAGAAGTAGAGGAGTTACACTATATTTAAAGTTTGGAACATTGGGTCTTAATTTCTGTCATGCTGTGTTGCATTTGTAAAAAAGATAAGAAAGATCCATGATTTTGGTATGGGGTAAGCTTGTGTGAATAGAAAATGTAAGCATTTTAGAAACGTGTTAATTGACTTAATATTTTGTGAAAACAACATGAATTGTGTTAATGGTATGGTCACAACAGACAGATGTTGTGCTAATTGTGTTTTGAAAATGTGACTACAGATTGGACAAAGGAATGCTAGCAATTGAAAAAAAAAACTTTAAAGGCGCAATAGGAGATCTTGGAAAATGCTAACTTTAGCCTGATAGCACCAAAAGCGAATGTCCCACCCTCCCCTGCAATCGCCGTCCAAAGCCACGCCCCCTGAACGCATATACGCTCACTCACAGACCAGAATACCAGAGACAACATTACTACAATAGGCTACATCAGCGGTTCCCAATTCCAGCCCATGTTTCGAAGTGAAGTAAACTTCAACGTATTTCCCCCGCTCAGTGAGGAGGGAGCAATGAACACTGTGTAGGGCTCATATCGATCGGAACACAGTTCATGCACGTAGCTCACTTCTAACGAGCTGGTTATTTGAATCGGGTGTGTTAACTAAGCGAGACATTCAAAATATGCAGAGCGGGGGGCGTGAGGACTGGATTAATCGCTGGGCTACATCATGCGTCATTCACCGGTGAGAAAACATTAAAAGTACTACAATACCAGGGAGGAAGATCGGGTTGTTGATGTTTGCCTGCCATCCTCGCTCTGTCTGCACAGCGTAAATGCGCTGATGATGTGTCCTGTCTGCGTGAACAGGGTGTGCAGAGGTATGCTAAACATACGTTGACAGGCAGGTAGGAAAGCTTATTAAAACGCTTGGACAGAGAGTTTTGATTGGATGAACATTTCTTGGTCCTACGCCTTCCACAGAATATATAAATACAGATGAATACATTTAGACCACTTAACTTAATGATTGCTTTCGGGATGTGAAGAGACTTTCAACCAGCATAACAAAAAATGTTTCTGAAGACAATCACCTATTACACCTTTAATTATATGATTCATTTTAAATGTTAAATGTAAATCTGCTATGAATGGTTATGATGGCCAGTATGATGATTACTATTAGATTATGTTCCATGTTATTATATAATATGCTCTTGGTTGTGACTTCATCCAACAACAATTATTCTATCTATAATTTTATTTTCTAATTGTTGTTTTATCTTTACAAGTTGTAGTAAAAGTTATGTTTTTTCTAGTGTCTGTAATCAAGAAAAAAAAAATAGAGTTTTGCCTTATATTACTGATGGTGGTATTGTAGTATTAAAATAGACAGATACATTTGAAGAACATTCAGTTCCAGTCTATTGGAGAGTGGAAATCATTTGACTCATCAGAAGACAGGATTAATGAAATACTGTCACAGATGCTTTGTGGCTTGTAAATATGTATTGAGTTTGTGTGGCAGCACATTTCCTGCTCCTGTAAAACAAAACAATCACAATTAATTTATTTCCATCATGCTTGTCTTTAGAAATCTTTTTCTTTCTTTCTTTCTTTCTTTCTGACTAGGTTTGAATGGTATTGATTGGCACACTTTTCATCCTTTCATCATTGGAAAAATCTCCCATCATTTTTCTGCACTATGTCAATCCCACCACGTTTCAAATTGTGTGCTTTGTTTAATAGCATTCTGTTGTGGAAATTAAATTTTAAACTGACAGGCAGTATATTTGGCACACAATTTTCATAGTTTAATATATCAAGAGCAGCACACGTTAAGATAACACATCCGTGCAAATGGAAACTGAAGTACTTGGGTCAAAAGCAGACTTATCCCATGTCACAAAATATTTCCTAAGTTATGTAAATTCATGACTAAAGAGTATTTTGCAATTGTGCCAACCAACCATAGCACAGGCATTGTTGGCACAGGTTGTTGGTTTGGTTGGCACAGTGTTAAAAGGCTTAAGAGGGAAGCAAAACAAATAAAAACATTAAAACTGATTAGTTTAAACCAAACTAAGGCCTCTTACCTCTTCTTTATGATTGTGGTCATTATTATGATTATGATCAATATTGTGCCAAACAACCCCATAAACAGTTTTCGTAAGGTTAGGTAAAGTGCTGTGAAAACCTGGAGCAAATGGCGGACACAGCTCCACATCCTTGCTGCAACTTCTCGCTGTTATCTAATTTTTCCAGCTATATGTTCACTTTCATGAAATGGCCAGTTTTCATCAAGTGTAAAGATGCTTAGAAGAACAATGCCTCTTGCCTGCAACACAAAACATGTCGGCAGGCTCTCCAAAATCTCTTTGATGCCTTTTTATGGCCAAAGATGAAAGATCTTTGCTTTCATCTCCTTTCTTTTTGTATTCGCTGTTAAAATGAAAGCTCTTGCGTTTGCCACATTTGCAGAAGTCTGACATGAGAGTAAAATAAAGAAACCCTGCACCCATTTTTCCAAGGCACACTGAGTAAATGTTTGATTGGCTAAGACTGCTTTGCATTTCAAAGTCATTGTTCACTATAAAGCTCCCCTGTCTACCTTTAAGTTACTTGGCGCTAATGGCTATTTACCAGCCAGTGGATAAGCTTAAATGTGGTCTTGCGTACAACTCTGATTGAGCTTTTTCATTATGAGCACGATTTGCTCAACATTACTATTTGTCCTGTTTATTGTGTATTAATTTGACTAATATTTGTTTTTAATATGAATGTTAATTTTTACAGGCAAAATCCAATCTTTTCAATAGGAATACATATGATTGGGAACTTTGCATGAGGGTGACATATTTTCCCACACAGATTTCACAATAGGTTTCACGTTAGTCAAGCTCCGATCAACAGAAAGGTGCTTGGTGTGAAGATAACTTCTGTGTGAGCTGTGCATCGTACCTCTTTACACTATTGACAACAGATAATGGACTTTTTTCCCCGCCAACTTTTGCCAATGTGATCGCATCTTAAAGCAGCTTCTAAAGGCCTGTTCACACCAAGGACGATAACTATAAAGATGACGATAAAGATATAGTTCTAAAAATCATTCTCAATGTTAAGTAATAGCAGCGTCCACACCACAGCTACGATACGATAGAAACAATATCACTGGAATCACTTTGAGAACGATTTTTTTCCGTCTGATGAATGATAAAAAACACTGACGGCCAATCAGAATCAATCGTGCTATCACAAGCTCGAGAATTCAAAGCGGCAGAGGAGCTTGAGCTTGAGCTTAGAACAGACAGACGATGATGTCTGCTGGTATGGATGCTAATATATCTTTATAATTATCTTTATAGTTATCATTCTTGGTGTGAACTGGCCTTAAAGGGCACCTATTATGCCCCTTTTTACAAGATGTAATATTAATCTTATGACTCTCCTGAATGTGCCTGGGAAGTTTCAGCTCAAAATACCATACAGATAATTTATTATAACGTGCAGAAAAGTGTCATTTTTGGGGCGGGTATAAAAAGTGCTCTTTCAGGAGTGTGTTACCTTACATATAAAATGAGCTGCAACTTCCCGCCCGATGAAGGGGGTGGAGCCTAGACGTCTCTGCTTTGGGTATGGCAAGGATTCAAACTGCTCTTTTTTTGAGCCTGCTTTGGTTTTATGAAAATAAAATAAAAAACTGGATGGATTTTTATCATTCTAAGATGGCTGTGTACACACAATTCCAACAGACATTTATGTCCAAACACCTTGTAAAAGTTGATTTTGCATAATAGGTGCCCTTTAACACTACATTGACTAAAATGAGCAATGGCTATGCTAATGCCAGTGACAAGTAACATATTACTTGTTCATTAAATATACATGCTAATTAAATTACATTTAGCATGTGCTATGATAGCTGTGGATTTGAACTGAAAAAGATCATATAAATTGGCTCCATTTTTTTTGACTAACCAACTTAAAGATATGTATTTATGTTACAAATCATTAAGTTATTCTAACTCAATGTAGTTTGTTCGTTAAACATAAATTGGTTAGTTATATATATATATAAATATATATAGGCAAACTTGATTAGCACAGAACCAGTGCGTTTATATGTGGCCATGCTTTCTAATCATTTTTTTGAAAGGCACACAGAGCGAAAATAAACTTGATCAAAATTATTTTACACCAAGGTCGTGGAGAGAAATTATTTTATTTGCTAAAACTTTTATCTCTACCTCCATATTGCTTCGTTTCTCATCTTATTTTCCAACATAGCAGAGGAAACAATTTACAAATTATCAAATTTATCTGAGTTCATCAGTGTTGTAGTAGTCAAGACCAGACTGCCCAAGAATGGTCTGCATGACCGGAGCACACTCTGTGTGTGCTACGGAGGTTTGCATGACACTGACAGGAAACCAGAGTTCATTCCCCAAAAATGACCACATAGTTAAACTATCTGAATCTTTCAGACCCTTTTCAGGTTTCTGTCTTGATTCACATTCAACCTTCTTCTTGTCTTGGTCTTTCCTCTGACTCAACATGCTCAGGTCTCAGTCTTGACTTGGACATTAATGCGAAACCAGGCTTAATTTCCCCCCAAAGGAAAGAATATTTACACTGTCTGAATTGTTCACACCATTTTCAAGTCTCTGTCTTGAATCAAAATCAACCTACTTATGTTTTGGTCTTGACTCTGACGCTGATGTGAAACCAGACTTCATAGCCCCCAAACAAAAGAATATTTACACTGTGTATTGTTCACACCCCCAGGTATCTGTCTTGAATAGGACTCAACCTTCTTCTGGTCTCGGTCTTGACTCTGATGTAGCCTACTTATGTCTGTGTCTTGACTCTGACACTCAGCAAAACCAGGCTTCGTCCCCCAAAATAAAATAATATTTACACTCTCTGAATTGTTCACACCCACACCCCATTTAGGTATCCATTTTGAATAGGACTCAACCCTCTACAAGTCTATGTCTTGAATTATACTCAATCTACTCATGTTTCGGTCATGATTCTGACACTAATTAAAATACAGACTTTATTCCCCTGGAAGGAAAGCATATTTACACTGTCTTAAACATTCAGACCCACTTCAGGTCTTGACTCTGATTGAGCCTACTCAGGTCTTGGCCTTGACTCAGACACTGATGCAAAACCAGACTTCATTCACAAGGAAATCATAGTTACACTGTCTGAATCATTCACATCCCCTCTAGGTATCTGTCTTGTCTCGCTCTTGACTCTGAAAGCATACAGTCCATTGCACCATACCCTAAAACAGTCCAATAATCCTGTGTGCTGATAAAGTGAATGTCCTCCAGTCTATATACAATCCAAGAAAAGTGTAATCCAAAACCTTGAAGTTGCATCTGCAAAGGTGAGTCCACAAGAAGGTAACTTCACAATGCAGGAGAGTTTAATTTTGTGTTTGTTAGTGGCCGTATTTGATCGTGACCGAGTGTTTGATCACCATGCTGCTCTCTTTATATAGATATTTTTCCAGCTTCTTGTCATGTGACTGGTTGTCCTCCTCCTTGGCTTGATGGCTGGAGTTGGTGTTGATGCAGGGTCAAGAGATGGTTCTTTGCTTTTGTTGATGACGGTACACTTTTTGCAGTCTCCCACATCACACCATATATCCTTTCGGATTGTTGGCCACCAGGCGACCTCCAGGATGCTGAGGAGAGTTTTCAGACATCCATGATGTCTCTCCGTTGTCCTTCTGTGGAGACTCTGTAGCGTTCATTGGATCAAGGCCTTTCGAATGATAAGCTGCAGTTGGTGCAGGCCGTCCTTGCTCTGGATCCGTCGGTACAACAAGCCGTGGTGGTTGATCATTTTGATCTTGTCAGTCTGGAGTGTGTAAGGGGAGATGGGAAGTGTGATGCCATCCTGCTGTACATTGTTGACTTTCTCACTGGAGAAGGGAAGGACAGAGTAGATGTAGGTTACATCTGGCCCTGATGATGTCTTGACAAAGGTAGTTCCTTCCTTTGCTCTGCTGTCGGTCAGTGAAGTTGCTGAGGTGGTTGGACTGTCAGTTGGAAGAGAAGAGGAGCTAATGATGGACGGCACAGGGTTGGATGTTCCTGTATGAGGTGGGACAGTGGATTCAGAGCTTTCTTTTCATTTATTTGTTTGGCCCACTGTTCATCTCTCCTCTGAAAGCACTCAACAACCTATTTCTCTAATGCCGCCACGGCCTCTTTCACATATTCCTCCATCTTAATGAATCTTATATCTGCATCCTCTCTAAATACACTTCAAGGCTAAAATGACATTTGACAGAATCTTTAAAGTCCTTCTCCGGTTTTAAAACAATATTTTTAAGAGAAAGTACTTCAGCGCAAAGTTGTTCACAATCACAATGGTGTAAAATATGTCCACCATTAAAATTAGCAGGTGTTTTACAAGGAGTAGCATTTTCAAAATGAGTCGTCATCTTTTAACACTTTCTCAACATAGCTTTTAAAATCTTTTCAGTTCCCCACCATATGTAACAATTGACCTTACTGGTTGGGGGGGCAGTTGGCATCAAGCTCCAGTGGACAACGAAATACTCCTGAGCCATGGTAACCATTCCAGAGCTTTGACCTGTCATGGATACCAGTCCAGTAGCTCTACACAAGATTGCCACCATTCCAGAACCTCTCCACAAGATGGCTGCTAGCCCAGAGCCTCTCCACATGATGGCCGCCATGCCAGAGTCTCCAGCTGTCATGGCCGCCATGCCAGAGTCACCAGCCATCATGGACATCATGCTAGAGTCTTCAGCCGTCATGGATGCCACGCCAGTGTTCCCAGCCATTATGAACATTGCTCTAGAAGCTAGTAAGGCAGTGCCCAAGCAATCGAGACTGATGTCCATTGTAGCTGACCCAACGCTGATGTCGGCGCGAGCGGTAGGCATCCCTGTGGCCTCGGTGCTCTCAAGCCCATGGATCTTCAAGGTGTTCTCCAAGACCTTGGTGGTCTCCTGCCTCGTCTGCTCCACTTTGGTGGACATCTGCTGAGCCATCTTGTTGGTCCCCTGCGCCATCAGCTCCACTGCCCTGGTGGTCTTCAGCACCGCCCTGGTTTCCTGCTCTGCCGGCTCCACCCTGGCTTCCAGCTCAGACTGCACCACCTTGGTTTTCTGCTATCTCCGGTTCTTCTAGTCCATGGACCTGGACAGTCACACCGCCCCCTGATCCGACTCCCTCTTGAGCTTCTTTAAACATGTTAGGAGCATATGGAAGCCTCTCCTTAGAAGGGGGGCTATGTCACGATCACCAGCTGTCCCATACCTTTGTCATTCAGTCTTGGACTTAATTTCCCATTATCCTTTGCACCGTTTCATCACTGGTTATCCACAGAAATTCCTCATTACCTCATTCACACTACATTTGTTAGCACCTTTCTAGTTTCCTGTGTCCATGGTTTGTTTCACCTCTTGCCTGATTCCTTGGATTATCCTGTTTGCCTCTGTGTTCTGCCTTGTTATTATTGTTTGGACTGACTGCCCTGTGTTGTGACCTATTGCCTGTTTTTATGATTCTGGATTGTCCTAATAAAGGACTGCACTTGGATCCTCCACCTGTGTGTTAGAGCAGTGTGTAACCCTGGTATGGTAAGTATATACTAGGTTCGGTTGAATAAATATATACAATAGTCTGAAAACCCCAAATCAACAATTCACCTTAGGAAGTTTTGAAATCAGAAACAACAATTACTTGTATACAAAATTATAACTTGTATTATTTGAACAACAAATAAAATAAAAATTACAATAAACAAGTGTGTGTGTGTGTGTGTGTGTGTGCGCACATTATCAGTGTAGGTGTATTACTTGATGAGTTAAGGATCACAGTTCTGTCAATTCAGTTCATGTTGCTGAGCTCAGATTAGTTGTTTCAAATTCACAGGGAGTAAAGGTCCTTTAGGTTCAATAGCAAGCAAAAGTTCTAGAAGGGGAAATCCATAGGTCGTAGTTGTACAATCCTAACGAAATGCTGGATTCAAGGGCACTCTGCACAAATCAATTGAAGATCACCAAATTCAAGCTGGTATTCAAGCTTCAGTTCTCCATCTTCTATCCAGAAGAGAGAATTCAAGGGAACACCAAAAACCTGGCCTGCAAAAAAACAGGCACATATGTATCACTCACATAGTCTGTCATGAGCATTAATACCAAATGCACATAAATACAGAATTACAATAACTCAGCTCCTGAATTCAAGCAACGACAAAAAAAAAAAAAGATACATGTTTCCTACATGTATATACAATTTACGAAATTAAGTCATTAATAAGTCAAAATGAGTCAATACAATACCTTTCAAGATAATTAAACAAAACAAATTGTTATATGTTCCATATGAACATCATAAGACGTTGATTGCAATGTTAAATTACATCTCTTTGATATAGCGATTAGCATCTTGCCGTTGCACATGTGATAACATACAAAAATAACACATAATTTCTCAGTAAGCATATACAGTTCAAGGAAAGTAACCTTATCAAGAGTTAAGTATAACATAAAACATGAAATAACACAAAATAACTCTAGTCTTCAATCTTATATATGATTTATAAATCAGTACGCACCAAGATTCAATTAATGTTTTTTTCTTTTCCAAAATCAACAAAAATGCAGATTACAATTCTTCTGCACCTCTTTCTGATGCATATGCTCCTTTTCAACTTTTTTGACCAGTAACAACAACAATTTCGCTAAATTTAGGCAGCTTAATTTTTCATGGCTCATAATCTTTGTCTCAATCTCCCGCTGCACCCTCTCACACCCATTCTGTGTATATAGCAGGGGCGGAGCTTGAAATATTTAACCAATCACAAATACCTGTTCATGACTGTTGTGGCAAACTGTTGGTTGCTCTTGCTCCGCCCTTTCTAACTAGAGTACACTAGAATTCACTAGTGAGAGAACACCAGGTGAAGGTAATTAACCCTCTGGGGTCAAGGGTGTTTTGGGGCCTGAATTGTAAGCATTTTTTCCCACAGTACCTTAGTATAGTATGCATACTTAATGAGAAAACAGTGTTAAAATGTAGTTTCTTTGGCATTCTATCAACCACAAATAATATTACCATATAGTCTAGGCATAATAAAAGTACAATTACTATACTGTGCACTTACTCAGTATGATTTTCCAGCGAACTCAAAACTGAACGACACGTGTGCCTTTCTTGTGCAATTATGCGAGTGATGCAGCCACAGTCCTAAACGGAAATTAAAATAGTTGTTAGCAATTTCCAGAAGATGCATAGCTGATAAATAAATTGCATCACTGATAAGAAAGGACGCGCGTATATGTCTGTCGATGCATCACTTATTTACAGCTTACTTGATACGTTTACACATCAGACGATCGCGAACGCCAGTAACCCAGTATAAAACATTCAACATATTAACATAACTCACATTATATCGTTGCGGTCTATTTTATAGAACACACAAAAAAACTTCCTGGCGTTGTGAGACATATATGCAGTGAATGAATCTTCATAATGTTTCACTTGATTGTACATTTAGTCAGGAATCATGGTTTGGAAAAGTAACTAGTAAAATATGTACAAGTTATGTCACAGTAACACAATATCAACTAATGCAAGTAGGCAAATAAAAAAAGACTTACTATATCATCCACTGAATATCACAGCGGCGCGTTCTTCTGAGGAAAATCCAAAGCTTATTCCTCTCAGCGCGTCTTCTTCCAGAAGCGAAGTAGCCGAGATGAACTTGAGGGAAAGTCTGTCTGCTGTGTTTACTGTGATGTGGGCGTTTACATGCGCGTGTTTCACGTGGATGATTGTAATAACAAAAGCGCGATCGGCGCGTGGGCGCGGTCACATTAGCGATAATGAGGGTTGGTTTCATACTGATTACTTTGTCACATAATATTTGTTTTCGTCATGACTTACTTCGTTTAAAAGTAGACATACTAAGCTTTCTATAGATATGTCTCTCATGTGTGTGTGTCAAATATTCGCTGAGTTTCAGTTCATTTTAATGACGCGTTTCAAACAGATATGCACGGAGAATGAGACTGCTAAAAGCACACCCTGTTTATTTTCTTTATTTTGCAAAAGCACAATGTTTTGTTGATATTGTGAGTGTACACAAAAAAGTAGACCCTTTACAGATTCGAATGGTGTATTACTCTTATGTGTACAAACAAAAATGAACGAGCATTTTAAGTTATTTTTGCTCTTATCAGTAAAACATGCCCTGGTGGCGCCGGCGCCACCGTCGACCCCAGGAGGTTTTAAGTTAATCTATTAATTAGCAGGGCAGAACAGACTTTATGTAGAGTAGCAGTGGTTTGGACAAAGAAAAGATTCCTTTTTTGTGCAGAGTTAAGCTACTACAACAAACTGGAGACGCAGCCGGTGAGCTTTAATATTTTGTACTTGGGTTGTTTTGTTCAATCATGTTGTATTTGAATATCATTAGATTGATTTGTGAATTAGGTTTGGTTTTCTATATAGAGAGTATATTTAAATTAAAAGTTGTAAAAAGGATGTTTAAAATCATT
>NW_015505553.1:1380161-1410465 GCF_001515645.1 Sinocyclocheilus grahami
CCAGAAGATGCATAGCTGATAAATAAATTGCATCACTGATAAGAAAGGACGCGCGTATATGTCTGTCGATGCATCACTTATTTACAGCTTACTTGATACGTTTACACATCAGACGATCGCGAACGCCAGTAACCCAGTATAAAACATTCAACATATTAACATAACTCACATTATATCGTTGCGGTCTATTTTATAGAACACACAAAAAAACTTCCTGGCGTTGTGAGACATATATGCAGTGAATGAATCTTCATAATGTTTCACTTGATTGTACATTTAGTCAGGAATCATGGTTTGGAAAAGTAACTAGTAAAATATGTACAAGTTATGTCACAGTAACACAATATCAACTAATGCAAGTAGGCAAATAAAAAAAGACTTACTATATCATCCACTGAATATCACAGCGGCGCGTTCTTCTGAGGAAAATCCAAAGCTTATTCCTCTCAGCGCGTCTTCTTCCAGAAGCGAAGTAGCCGAGATGAACTTGAGGGAAAGTCTGTCTGCTGTGTTTACTGTGATGTGGGCGTTTACATGCGCGTGTTTCACGTGGATGATTGTAATAACAAAAGCGCGATCGGCGCGTGGGCGCGGTCACATTAGCGATAATGAGGGTTGGTTTCATACTGATTACTTTGTCACATAATATTTGTTTTCGTCATGACTTACTTCGTTTAAAAGTAGACATACTAAGCTTTCTATAGATATGTCTCTCATGTGTGTGTGTCAAATATTCGCTGAGTTTCAGTTCATTTTAATGACGCGTTTCAAACAGATATGCACGGAGAATGAGACTGCTAAAAGCACACCCTGTTTATTTTCTTTATTTTGCAAAAGCACAATGTTTTGTTGATATTGTGAGTGTACACAAAAAAGTAGACCCTTTACAGATTCGAATGGTGTATTACTCTTATGTGTACAAACAAAAATGAACGAGCATTTTAAGTTATTTTTGCTCTTATCAGTAAAACATGCCCTGGTGGCGCCGGCGCCACCGTCGACCCCAGGAGGTTTTAAGTTAATCTATTAATTAGCAGGGCAGAACAGACTTTATGTAGAGTAGCAGTGGTTTGGACAAAGAAAAGATTCCTTTTTTGTGCAGAGTTAAGCTACTACAACAAACTGGAGACGCAGCCGGTGAGCTTTAATATTTTGTACTTGGGTTGTTTTGTTCAATCATGTTGTATTTGAATATCATTAGTTTGGTTCGTGAATTAGGTCTGGTTTTCTATATAGCGAGTATATTTAAATTAAAAGTTGTAAAAAGGATGTTTAAAATCATTCATTAAAAAGTAGTGTATTTGGTATGTAAAAGTATATAAACGTTTAAATATCTGTTGTCTACTTGTAAACAAGTTTTGCTTGGTATTTTTGATTATATTTATTAGTGCTCTTACAGTGGTGTTTGCATTTGTCTAAGGTTTATGACTGCTTGACTAATGACTGGCTGATTGATCACTGCACCAAGAAATCTGAAAAAAATAAAAGCAAGTATGGTCAATGAGTGGAATCCGGTGGAATTCTTGTAGTGGGCTGTCTTATCAAGTGGGAGAGTTCTGCACATTGAAACTTTTGTAAATGGTGAAACCACTTGACAGTGAAAAACCACTGTGTAGACTGGAAAAGAGACCAGAACAGCAAACCGGCTAAGCCTGGAAAGCCATAAACCTGGTAAGACACTGAAATAAAGAAGTGTAAACCATCCCTTGACCTGCATTCTGCTGGAATAGAGGATGGCTGACTCAAAGTCACTGGAGCAGCTTAAAGCCAATAGAACAATGACTGCTTGACTAATGACTGGCTGATTGATCACTGCACCAAGAAATCTGAAAAAAATAAAAGCAAGTATGGTCAATGAGTGGAATCCGGTGGAATTCTTGTAGTGGGCTGTCTTATCAAGTGGGAGAGTTCTGCACATTGAAACTTTTGTAAATGGTGAAACCACTTGACAGTGAAAAACCACTGTGTAGACTGGAAAAGAGACCAGAACAGCAAACCGGCTAAGCCTGGAAAGCCATAAACCTGGTAAGACACTGAAATAAAGAAGTGTAAACCATCCCTTGACCTGCATTCTGCTGGAATAGAGGATGGCTGACTCAAAGTCACTGGAGCAGCTTAAAGCCAATAGAACAACAGCAAAACGCCAATTATCCCGGCTGGCCAATAATGTTGTTAGGATGTGCAAAGTACTGTCTAAAGAGGAGCTCCGAGACAGTTTAAAAAAACTCACAATTGAGGCCAACAATGTCATAGAAGCAAATGATGATGTGGAGGCCTAGTATCTTGCAGAAGTGGAGTTTGATGCAGATGTTCCTGTGTTGAATGAGCAGCAGAAGGCTGATATACAAAAAACTGCAAGTGAATGTGAGATGAAACTAAAGGAGCTGTGAGACCTCATCCAGGGGACACTTTGGACCAGCTTTGGAGAAGAGGAGCTAATTATGGCGGTAAAGGCTGCAGAGGATGAAGCAGAGCGTTTGTCATCCATCAAACCCAGTGGGGACAAAAGAGGCCTTTGACTTCATGCTCGACCATCTAGAAAGACTTGTTAAAATGGTGAAGAAGCTGTATACACAGTGGAAATGCTGGGCCCCTACCACTGAGCAGAAAGACTTCCAGTGTCGCATACGAGGACTTGAGCAGGTCTTTCTTATGGTAACTTTAAGAAAAGTAGATTTTATTCAAGCAAAAGCCATAGAAGATGCCGAAAGAGTGGTGACTGATGCTTCGGCTTCCATAAGCTACTCAACACCAGCCATTAAACTAAAGCCAATCTCCCTTCCTAAGTTTACTGGCATCAGGCGTGACTTTCATCGATGGAGAAGAGATTGGGAAGCCCTTCAGAGACAAGGGGAGCCAACTGGGTCAAAATAAGTCAAAAAGTTCCAGCTACTTGACAGCCTGGATGACAAAATTACAAGAGCTCTTCGCTTGATGTCCTATAATACAGCAGATGATATCTTCCGCATTTTGGAGAATCGTTTTGGAAGCCAAACTGCCATCGCCATTGTGGTAGTCAAGGAGCTCCAGAGGCTTCCAGCTGTTAAAGGCCACCAGCCAAAGAAAATCGTTGAGCTCATCCAAACTGTTGAGAAAGCCCTTCATGATCTGAGTGACCTTGGTGACATAGACACTATAAATAACCCATTAGTGACTAAGTCAATTGAAGGTAAACTTCCTGATGCACTGAAGAAAGAGTGGCTTTATGCAGCTGAGAAGAGCACCACTGTGGTTCCAGACAAGCACTTTGACAGTCTTTTAGCTTTTCTCAAGAGTCAGGAAAACATCTATGAGCAGTTGGATCAGTTGAGGGATGAGGATCCACCTAGGAGAGAGACCAAGATTGAGCCAAGACAAGCGAGAACCAGAGCTTTAAACTAGTCAAGTAGTCATCCTTCAGGTTGTGTTGTCTGTGGAGACCATAAGCATAAGGGAAAGTTGTACTTTTGTAAAAAGTTTCGAATGCTCAAGCTCACAGAGAAGAACGATGCGGTAAGAAAATTGGGAGGCTGTAGGAAATGTCTGGAAGTTCATGATGTTGATGACCACTGCAAAACTGCATTCCTGTGTAAAAGTCCAGAGTGTAAGGATCAGCGAGTCACAGACCACCACTATTACTTGTGTCCCAATGCTGAAGCGGTTAGACGTAACATGGCCCAAAAGAAAAGCAGAGTCAGTATAGTGGGAGGTGAAGACAAAAGGAATTATACAGAGGCTCAATATGAATTATTTGGGAAACTCTCACCTGAATTAGCCCAACAGTGCTGAGATGCTTTCTGCAATACAATGTCCAGGACCTCTCATACTGTAAAAAGTCAATCAAGCCTTCTAGAGGAAAATGGCTTAGTTGAGTGGCCTGTTATCATGATGATTCTGGAGGTTACAGCTAATGCTGGACAAAAGATTGGTACCCTTATTGACCTGGCTTCAGATACTAACTGTATCACTCATGAGGCAGCTGACCGACTTAATCTCAGAGTCGAAGACATCACACTTCTGGTCCATGGTGTCGGAGGCATGAAAGTCCTTGTGAAAACAATGCGTTACCTGCTGAAGAGCCGAGTCAGGACTCCAAGAGGCACTCTTAGGTCCCACCCGTTGATCTGCTACGGTCTGGACAAAATTGCAGAGGTTCATAGACTTGTAACAGCAAATCAACTGCAAACATTCTTCCCAGATGTTCCTCTCAGTGAATTGGTGAGGCCAAGAGAGATCCATCTCTTAATAAGTCACAAGGAAGGTCAGCTAGCTCCTCAGAGAGCCCGCATTGTGGGAGACCTTGTGCTGTGGGATGGGCCATTAGGAAAGTCGGTTGCTGGTACCCATCCTGAGCTGTTTGAAGAGATTGCAGTTTCAGCCCATATATGCCCAGAACGCATTTTGCAAGGTCCATGAGGACTGCTGTTGTGAAGTATGAAGAACTTACCGGTTTATACCCTATTCATCCTCCACCAATTCAGCAGGCCTCATTAGCTATCCAACCTCAGCAGTTTAGTTCTGCAGCTACTACCCGTGACTTCCTTGAGTGGTGGAGATGGGATAGTATTGGTGCTGCTTGTGAACCAAGATGTGGAGGCTGTCATTGTGGAAATTGCCAGCCAGGTGGCAAAGAGCTGACCCTTGCTGAAGAAAGAGAGTTGGAAGTGGTGAGGAGTGGGCTTGTATATGCACTTGCCGATGACCACAGTGAATGGCCCCACTGGCATGCCAGATATCCCTGGATAGAAGATCCAGCCACATTGCCAAACAACAGAAAGGCAGTTGAGAGCACCTTCTTGAGGACAGAGAGACAGCTGGCCAAAGAGTTGGAATGGAAAGCTGCTTATGCCGCTCAGGTCCACAACATGGTCAATCGCCGGGCTGCAATGAAGTTGTCCAAAGAAGCTTTACTTGGTCCGGACCAGTTTGGTACATCAGCCATCTCATCCCCCAAATCCACATTCTGTCACGACTCCAGTAAGACTAGTCTGGAACAGCAGCCAAAAGTTTAGAGGCCTGAGTCTCAATGACCTCCTGCTGAAGGGTCCTGATGTCCTAAATCCAATTCGTGCTGTGCTTCTAAGGTTCCGGAGGGGTGCCTTCGCTCCTCTGGGAGATATCAAGAAAATGTATAACTCCGTTTGGCTTGAAGACCGAGAAGTACATCTACACAGGTTCTTGTGGCATGACTCCGAAGAGGAAGAGCTGGGTGAGTATGCTATCACTAGGGTCAACATTGGGGATAAGCCAGCAGGTTGTATTGCTCAGCTCGCCATGAGAGAGTCAGCTAATCTTCCTCAGTTTAGCCACTTTAGAGAAGAGCGTCGAGTATTACATGAAGACAGTTATGTGGATGACACCTTGACTTCTCACAATAGTTTAGACCATCTCAAAATTATCACAGTAAATGTGGAGACAATTCTAAAAGCAGGAGGGTTTGAGTTGAAGCCTTGGGTCTTCTCTGGCCAATGTAGGAGGAATGAGCCTGTTGGGAGACAGGAAGATGAGGTAACTTCAAAGGCGGTGGTCTTACCAAACCAGATCAAAGATGAGGACAACAAAGCTCTTGGCCTGGGCTACACAGTAGACGATGACATGTTTCATGTCATGGTTAGAATAAACTTTTCAAAGAGAAAGAAAAAAATTAGACTTGGCCAGGACCTTTTGTTGGGACAAGTTAGGGCTCAGACGCCACACCCACTAACACGATGAAAGTTGCTCAGTCAAGTTTCTGGTCTGTATGACCCAGACAACACCCATAAAGCAGAGAGGAGCCATTTTGGTCCGAAGAGCATTTCAAGAGGCCAAACCTGGAGGTAGCACCATTAAAGGGACATGGGACCTTGCATTATCTGACAAACTTCGAGAAGATGCCATTGACCTTTTTGAAGATTATGTTCAATTGAGCAAAGTTAGGTTTGCAAGGGCTTTAACTCCAGCAGGCATGTCTGCTGAACCTAATGCAATTACCTTCTCTGATGGCAGTGAACATGCCTATGGTGCTGTTTTGTATTTGTGGTGGCCCTCCGATCAAGGTTCAGCAGTGAGACTAGTGGAGTCTAAAGCCAAATTGACCCCCCTAGACCACAAGGGGGAAGTAGTCAAGGCAGAGTTGTGTGGGGCAGTCTTTGCCGCTCGTTTAAAGAAGTACTTTGAGCAACATGGCACAATCCAGGTTAAACAATGGTACCATTTCATCGATTGTCAGTCAGACAATCCTAAGTGCAATCCAGTGTGAGAGCTATGGTTTCCAGACTTTATTCGCCAACAGGATTGGAGAGATCCAAGGCAGTACACGACTTCAGGACTGGTTGTGGGTCCCTGGACCACTGAATATCGCCAACACTTTTACTCGAGGGGCTGGTCCAAAGTACTTGGAGGAAGATTCAGAGTGGCAGCAGGGGCCAAGGTTTCTGAATCTACCCGTAAGTGAGTGGCCAATTAAATCTGCAAAAGATGTGACTGCAACTGCCCGAGAGAGCATTGGTAAGATGCAAAAGAAATAATTTAGTGCTGCACTTACAAGAGCTCAAGTGAAAAATGAACTGTCAGAGAAAAGACATCGAAGACCGCCAGCTGGTTTAGTTATCCAAACCTGGTGGATGAAAAACGATTTAGCAATCTGACTTATTTGATCAAAATAGTTGCATGGATTTGGAGAGCAGCTAAAAAGTTTGCAGCACAAAGGAAGATGTTGGAAACCCTAAAGTGGGAGGCAGTTCCATCAAAAGGAGTTATCACTGTGACTGTGACTATCACTGTTTTAATTAAAAAAAAATAATTTTGTATACAAGTTTTGCTTGGTATTTTTGATTATATTTAATAGTGCTCTTACAGTGGTGTGTGTATTTGTCTAAAGGTTTTTGACTGCTTGGCTAATGACTGCTTGATTGATCACTGCATCAAGAAATCTGAAAAAATGAAAGCAAGTATGGTCAATGAGTGGAATCCAGTGGAATTCTTGTAGTGGGCTGTCTTATCAAGTGGGAGAGTTCTGCACATTGAAACTTTGTAAATGGTGAAACCACTTGACAATTGCTAGACAGATTTTCTAAATTCAGGTTTTATGCAGAATCATGATTGGAGGAATATAAGAAGTGACAAAAGAATATAATATAACAAATTATTAATATTAGAAATTATAATAATTACATTCCTATAAGAACTTCTTATGGGGGTTACAAGTGCATGGCAATTTCCCCCAAATGCAAATGAGCTGCTGCTCCCTTTCCAAGAATAGAGCTGTACATTACAGCTCAGACCTGCTAAAAAACATCTGTTTTGGTTCTGATTATCATGTTTATTGCGCTGGAAAAATGTGTTTTAAACCATATTATTTTAAACTTCTGATATACGGTTTTCTGAGGGCACACATCCGAAGCACACGGATAGAAAGCGGCTGTCACAGCATGTGAGTATTAACTAAGTTCTCATTCACACACAAGTTTACGTTAAAATCACACATGCGTTACAAAAACAGTCTGTTATGTCTGTGAAGGTAAACAGCTGGGAAATAAATTGCATGTTTATTTTAGATCTGTGTGGCAGCAGCAATATATAGTTAATAAATCCACTGCTCTCTTGTCTCATCTGAGGCTGGGACTCTAAATATTGTTCTGTGCTCGTCAATGCAGCTAAAGGCAGAGCATTAGAGCTGGTACACCGTTGTTGCTTGCAAAATAAAAATGACGGCGCCAACGGTGGAAACATGCAGATTAAGGGGCTGTAATATTATAATGAGATCCCTTTGCAACGTCACAAGGAGAGCGAAATCAGACATGCTCGTTTTGTCAGACACTTGCAGAAAAAGACTTACCAAAACGCAGTTACTGGGTTAATATTTGTTACTTTTCCTTGGTCGGTAGATGCACCGGGGACCTGGTTATAGCACTTAAAACCTGGAAAAGTCAGATTTCCATGATGTCACCTCTAAAAAGGTCCTGTGCCAATCATGCAACTGCCATTGGAATGAATGGGAATGTTAATGAACGGCTTTCTCTAGGTATTAAAGACTTTGTCTTCTCTCCATTTTTTCTATGTTGCTATAAAACTGAACAATAGCAAGGTAGTTAGTGGGGGCAGGTGAAATGTGACATAATAAAACCATTCAGAATGAAGAGTGAGAGACCCTATGCAGGACTAATATGTTTTACTAAACTTAGCATGTACTTTCCCATTCCATCTTTGTCCCTCCTACACAGCTCAGAAGTGCTACTACACACTTCCTCCAGTGCTTGTCACAGTACACGTACCACCGAAACACACTTATTACAGCCCACCCTGCCTAAACAAACTCCTGTCATTGATTTATCTTCACCCACCAGTCTCTCTAAATGAAGTTATTGCTGTGGGGAGAGTTGTTCAACGTCATGTCGCCCCAAGATTCCCTGCTTGACATGCTTGAATTTGTTAATCTCATCTCTGAAGATCTCTATATTTCTCTCACATACTCATCCCATTTTCATCCTCACAGAATCGTCTGTTTTTGAAGACAAGAACACAAGATCTGTAGCGTATTCTGCGGCAAGCCCTTGGTTGTTCCCAAAACGCTGAACCAAAAAAAAAAAGAAAAAAGTTAATTTATGTGCAGGGGAGCACAGGGATGTCAGCACAGTCTTAATGCAAAAGCAATAAACAGAGACACATAGAATCACCCACCTTGGATTCAGTGTGTGATTTATGCAAAGGATTCTATGGCAATACTCAAGACCTTGGGGAATAACATGCATAAAGTACAGCCTTGCAATTAAAATTACAAAATAAGCTCTGAAATTACATCTACTTAAACTATTTAGTTATATTTGCGTAAAATAGAGCTCATTATTTGATGCATTTATTAATTTTTGAAAAAAAAAAAAAGTTAAAAATATTTAGAAGATGATTCTTATGGGTTATTTTGGCAAACTTCAAGGTTTTCTTTTAATTAAGCAAAGATTCGACCAGAAGCAAACTTCAAAATTTGCCTACTCACTGGGATGTAAATATTACAATCTACGGCATGGGTATGTAAAGGGATTTTTAAATAGTAGTGTTATGAATCAATTTAATTGGTCAATTGGAATATTTAATCTTGATTAATCACAATTATTTATCCAACTATGCCTTCCTTTTGTTAAAAAAGCCACTAGCAATGGCAAGTGCATGGTTTGATTCCCAGCAAAAGTATGAACTGGCAAAACCTGAATGCCTTGATATCTGTAACGGGGCTGACGAGACGTGAGACGTTCGGATCCAAATGCAAAGCTTTAATTGGAGAAGACACAGACATGGTCATAAAGCAGGCAGGGTCAAACAGAGGCAGACAGGTATATGGTGGGCAAAACACAAGAATAATCCTAGGGCTAGCGTGGGTCGATGAACTGCAGACAGAGTCAAAGGGGCAAGGCTAAAGGGAGGAATCCAGGAAAACAGGCGAAGATGCAAAACCGGAGAAAACAGACAAGGCTAAGGCAGGGAAACAAACGAGGGCTCTGTAGTGCCGCTATCGCTAGGGGAGTGATAATCGCTGAACAATACTCGGCAGAGGGAAGGGATCAGAGTGAGTGTTAAATAGTGAGGGAGTGATATGAAACAGCTGGGTGCAATCAGTGTAAACTGCTGTGTGCAATCCCTGCTGAGTGCAATCAGTGCAATGCATGATGGGAAATGTAGTCCGGGGTGATGTGCAACAGTGTGTAGTGCGAGAGTCAATGAAATTGGAAGTTCATGGACCGGATTCGAGACAATATCACTTTTAAGAAATGCAAAATGCTGTCATCAAAATATATAACAAAAATAATAATTATAATAGTATAGTAGTATGTATGCATGTATGTATTTATTTATTTGTTTGTAACACACATTCATTTACTATTGTTGATGTTGTTTTGTTAAAAAAAAAATTCAAACCATTTCTCTCATTGTGAACGTGATATTTTTCTTAAACCAAGATCAAACAGTACAATAATAAAATATTGTAGGCAACCTATTGGATAGTTTGCTTATTAATTGAAGCTTGAAATTTAAAGAGCAGTCTTGTGTTGTAACAGCTTGTTCCTAAACAAACCACAGACTTCTCTCATCACTGTGAGTAAATGGTAATCACTTAAATAACACCCTTCAAAATCCCCACATAATACTCACATTAAGCACTCACAGGTATCTAGCGTAGCGTTAGTCAAGCTCGCATCAGCTGACTCTCAGTTGATCCCCATCTACCTATGGGAATACGACACCTATATAAGCATTCGTATATAAGGTCCCTCAGTATTATCAGAAGTTTTCGCATTCCTCAATAGCTAATTACCTCCATCCCCAACTCCTCCTCTGTCAGTTGGGACTCAGCCTTCTGTTTCTTATTTGAATCAGACTAATTCTAAGATGTGTACATAACATTATTGAACTTTAACGATATCTGCAACACATTTATGTTGGTTCTGTTCTGTTTACCATGGGGGGGGGGGGGGGGGGGGGTTATCGCTGCTCTCCCTGCTCTACCCATGCTGGGCTGCATGGATGCGCAGGGAGTTCTTGCCCAGAACAGAGCCATACTGCCAATCCAAACTGTATGCTAATTGTCAATCATCTTTGACGATAGTGGTCCTGACAGAGCTTTCCATTATTTATGTTTTCCAAAAGCACATAAAATATACGTTTTTTTTCCCCATCTCACACACAAAGCTTGACTACAGAGTAATTAGCTTTCACTATTTCTAGCCAATTTAATTCAATACTTTTTTTTGTGTGTGACAACAACGCTATTGAAATTGAAAATATGAGTTAGTTAGTATAGTTAGTCAAGTTAGTTAGTTAACATAATTATTATAGGTTTAGTTCACCCAAAAATGAAAATATGCTGAAAATGTACTCACCCTCAGGCCATTCAAGATGTAGATAAGTTTGTTTCTTCATCAGAACAGATTTGGAGAAGTTTAGAATTACATGCCAACAGAATGAAAGTCCAAACAGCTGATAAATACATCATAACAACCTATCCACACAACTCCAGTCCATCAATTAACGTCTTGTGAAGCAAAAAAAAATCCTTGTGTTTTAAGCGATATGTGCATATTTCCCTCCTGATTCAGACGAGATTACTTTTTCACTGGATAAAATTATATTATGCATAGAGGACTCATATTTAAGCCAGAAGCAACAGTTTGAAGTGAAACTTTTTTTTAAAGACTAATTGATGGACTGGAGTGGTGTGGATTACTTATGGATTATAGTGTTTTTTTATCAGCTGTTTGGACTCTCATTCTGATGCCACCCATTCACTGCAGAGGAAATGTTGTAATTTCTAATGTATTTTAATATGATATATTAGATAACACATTTGTAAAGGGATGCTTCAGCAGAAAGAAAGAAAGTAATCCCAAACCTTCAAATTAATATATTTTGATGAAGAGCCCAAAATGGCATCAACCCCCATTTCTTTTTTTATTGTGTAGACAATTATTCTGTTTCTTATATTTCATTATCACAGCAAGGTTTTGTAGTATTGTGAATGTTATTCTCTGGTCCTGAGTGTTGTGTGACTTTGAAAAAAAAACACTGAAATCTTACCACTGTGAAAATATCTGCATTATGGATCCGCACTGCTCAGGTAATGCACACAACATGCTGAAGTTTAATGTATGAAACAGCATGGATCCTTGTGAGAATAATTTTAATTATGTTGCCTTAAGTGTGTTGGAACAGGTCAGCAGCAGGTGTCAGCCTCTCTTTTATCCAACTAAGACTTGATAACATGTTTGAGATGTTCTGCTCCATCTCTCTTCCCACTGGTCACTTCATTACAAAGTGCTTTTCACCGTCAAGCTTCACAGCTGTTAGGCTGGCGTTTATATTCTCTCTAACGCATTGTGCTAAGTTTGCATTACACATACAATACGCATTTGAATCCAGCTCTTCAGTTCCAGATTGTGACCTTGGTCTTCTCATTCTCAGAAGACATTTTCCTCTCACTGTGCCAATGAATTAAAATGCATTTTGAAAGATGTAAATTTGATGGAATTATGGTTTTATTGGCCAAAAGTGAGACGTTTTTTTTTTTTTTTTTTGGTTGAGACAGTGTATTTTTGTACCACAGGCTGGATAAAATATCCACTCTTTGTGCAGTTTCCTTCTCACAGCCTGTTCATGCAAACTGTTCGGGAACATTGATGGCACACCTTTTACTGACCCCGTACCCAACTGCTAAAAAGGGAAAAAGTGAAACAGCCAGTCTTATTTTGGCTCTGATATCACATAGCTATCACATGGTTGCCAAACCAATTTAGAAAGCGGAGAGAAAACAAAGTATCGCCCTTCTTTTTTCCCCCAGATGAAGCTTGGGATGGGGTGAAACCCATGAGAAAATGACTTAGTTCTTCTTCCCTGAAGCTGTGGCTGTTGCTCTTGGCAAAACCTGGCAATGGTTCTTCATCATTGTTTCAAACAGTTCCAGTGGAGAAATAATGGGCTTTTGGAGTGTAGTCAATGGCTTGGGGGAAAAAAACGCCTGCTGTGAGATACAGCCTGGGCCTGCTTCATTCATTTTTTTTCCCCTCAGTCGGCACCTTTCCTTTTGTTGTTTAATGTACAGCAATATTTTTCCATGATGAGGACCGATCTTAGATAAGTTTATACAGTCCAAATGTCCAAAAATGCTCGGATATATTGGACACTGTATGTAAATCACTTTAGATCTTCTCAAATCCATAACCCATAAGTTTGAATTCAACTTGAGGAGATTTGTATTAAAAATAAAATGTATTTGTGTATGTCTCCAATGAAAGAGACATTATGAAATTGCAGTCAAATTAAAATGCCCGTAATGCAAACCAAAGTTGAAATTATTGGTTACACTTTACTTGAAGGGGTGTGCATAAGACTGACATGACACCTTCATGATCATGACATGACACCTACATAATCATGACATGACACATGTCATGAATATGAAGGTTTTTTATGCATGTTTATGACAACTGTCATTAAGTGTCATTCGCTCAGTTATGTAATTTTTAATGCAAAGATGACATTGTTTGAGATGTCTTTGTTATGGGCTATGGTTAGGGGTAAGGGTAGGGGTAGGGTTAGGTCAAATAATGTCATATTTGCATTAAAAATGACATAACTGAGCGAATGACACTTAATGACAGTTATCATAAACATGCATAAAACCTCCTTCATATTCATGACATGTGTCATGTCATGATTATGAAGGTGTCATGTCAGTCTTATGCACACCCCTTCAAGTAAAGTGTTACCAAATTATTTTTAAAGATCTTGAACTTTGGATCACTGCTACATTTTAAACAGTTTTATGTTATAAAACTGGCTTACTTGGGTGTATTTCAAGTGTACTCCCGAGACTGCGCTCTACTCCCCCCTCCCCCCTCTGAGGGAGCCGATCACGGCGGCCGCGGCGTACCTGGGGATAAGGACAGACAGAAGAGACGAGAGAAAAGGAGACGGAAGGATGAGGAGAGACAGATACGAGAGAGGGGAGAGAGGAAAACTAAAAAAATTAAAATATCGGTCTGGTTCCCAGACACACTGCTGCTTGGTCCTCAACCGGCTGAGAGGCTCTCACTCGCAGTGCCATGCGATGTGTACTGGACATCGTTGGTGGACGGCCCACCGCTCCTCCGCCTCCTGGAGGATGGCGATGGCTCATCCTATTGAGGGCAGCCGGCAGCGAGCCCCCCATTCCATGCTCCTCCCCAATCATGGCGGATGGCAGAAGGCTCCGGCCTCCTGGCGAATGGGGCCGACTCCTCCGCTCCCTCTTGGACGGCAGCCACCCCTCCTCGACCCAGGAGCGCGGCAGCGAGCTCTCCGTCCCTCCTCGTCTTCCATAGTTCCAGCAGCACCGCCTCGTGCAGCCACCGGCGGTCTCACCGCTTGTTCCTGCTGCCCGATCTCCTCAGCACCGCAATCCCCCTCAGCAGCGAGGGCTCTCTGACAGCGTGTCCCTCCTTCCTCCAGGGTATCGGCACCAACGTAACAAAGTTCATAGTCACAGGAAGAAGGAGGCGGCAACCGGAGAACATTTAAAGAAGATTTTAATAAAATAAACAAACACAAAATGAAAGTAAAGCGGCAGGCCCTCGCGGACGACTGCCGCACACAAAACAGAAAAATAAAGTCCAGGCCTGGTCCTCTCTCATCTTTCACTGTCGTCACTCCTCCTTTTATACTTCCGGAGCTCCTCCGTGGGACTCGAGACGGTGACTGGTGCAGGTGTCGCTCATTATCAATTACTCCACCAGCCTCTTTTTTATCAAACAGAAACTGAGAGAGTTATGTTTTTTTTTCATTTTCACTGCAGCATTCATTACAGAACTATAGAAAATGAATGAATACATTGCATTTGAAAAGAAAAAAAAAAATATATATATATATATATATATATATATATTTTTTTTTTTTTTTTTTTTGTCTTATAGTAAATTGACTAAATAAAATGGTGTTGTTCTATTTAGCAAGCTATAAAATGTATTCATTTGTATGTGATGTTTGGTGTCAACCTCATGGTTCAGCAAATTGTTTGAGCTTTTACTAGGAGCTTTTGGTGTCTCAGACCCCAAACAGAACCTGCATCCAGCATGCAGCAGAAGATCCCCCATGATCATAATCTCTCATTCATGTGCTCACCACAGCACTTTAAATGTCACTCGAGCTTGATGGAGCTGATCTGAGCTGGTGTGACCCATCCTGCAGTGCAGGGCTCCATGAGATCTCACAAGCTGCATCTTTCCTGCATGAGGTGGCAGGAGGGAAGTTTGGCTGCCCCCAGCATGAGATCCATGCTGCCACCCAGTGGGGCAGCTGACAGCCCCATAATTTCCTCTGACAGGTGACTGAATGCAGGATCTGGACCGTGGCTGATTCAGAATTGAAATGAGATGAGGGCCTCTGGCTGCAGGTCGGCTTATTTTACTTGTTTTTAAAAACCTAATGCAACTTGTAACATTCTTAGGGAATAAGGAGAAATGGTACAAAGGAACACTCAAAAATGCTAATCAGCCCCGATGACGGCATTTATTTGATCAAAAATACAGTGAAAACAGTAACATTGTGAAATATTATCATTTAAAGGAACGGCTCTTTATTCTAATATATTTTTAAAATAAAATGTATTCCTGTGATGGTAAAGCTGCATTTTCAGCAGCCATTACGCCATTATATTATAAAATACTCATTTGGTTTCAGTAAACTTTTATGATTATTATTATTATTATTATTGAAATGTTGAAATCAGTTTCCACATACGGATATATTAAATAATACATTTGTAAAGGGATGCTTCAGCAGAAAGAAAGAGAAAGAGAAAGAAAGAAATAAAGAAATTAAAATAGAAAACAGTTTTTTGAAGTTGTATTACTATTTAAAAATATTATTAATTAGTTTTTATTGTATTTTTGATCAAATAAACACAGGCTTGTGTGTATGTGTGAAGAGAGAACATCAGGCATGCTTTTTCTCTCTCTCTCAAGTGACATACCATTTTCTGTAGAAATGCTACAAATTAAAGTGGAATTAAAGTAGAAAGATTTCTTACTGGCTTTTCTTCACTGTAACATCAATACGTGACTTGCATCACACTTTAATTCAGAAACTATAGTGAAGGTTAGTGAGAAACCGTTGCTATAGCTGCAGGGTCAGAGATCAAGGACGGTGTTAACTGTGATGAAGCACTCCACAGGAGTTGATGACAGACAATCCAACACCTTTATCGGACAGGTAGATAGAAAAGAGATGACTTAGGCTTTAAGGTCAAAGCAAGCTGAAGAACAGCAGACTGTTTTTATCATTTTGGCCAATGACAATATAATGTGGCATCTGATAATAATGAAAAGTTGATTCATGTGTTATTCATGTTTTAATAGAACTGTCAAACGATTAAAATGTTTCATCACAATTTGATTGATTTATTCATTTAGTTGGGATTTCACCATTTGTGTAGCTACTATACAGTATGTATACATATAAAATTAATTAGAAAGAAGTATATTAATGCTTTTGCTTGCACTGAAACACAGATTCTATGTCTCAAAATGAAAAGATTACACACTTAACCCAAGTCAAGTCCAAGTGATGTTCACATAAAATCATTGATGATTCAGTGATGTCATAATTCAGTTCAGCTCTCTTCCAATAGTGTCTGTGCAATTAGTCAAGTGTCCCCAACTAAGCAAGCCAAAGGCAACAGTGGCAAGGAACCAAAACTCCATCGGTGACAGAAATGGAGAAAAAAAACTTGGGAGAAACCAGGATCAGTCGGGGGGCCAGTTCTCCTCTGGCCAGACGAAACTAGCATGGCTTGGTTTAATTCCAGGCTGAAACACAGGTCAGATTGAGCAGATGACTTGTCTGGTTCCAATGGTCTTATGCTGATGGTCGTCGTGGTGACGATGTCTTCGCAGGGGATCTGCCTCTAGGTCTCATGTAGTTGACATAGTCTTTGCTGACATTCAGGGTTGTAGAGGTTGACTCTAGATCCACCCAATGAAAATCTGTAATAATATAACAGTTTTCCCACACTTAATCTTCCATGTGTAATATGCTCGTATGCCCTTATTATTATGTTTATATAAACTGCTACAGTATGAATGATATTTCATATTTGTTGGGCTTCCATTATAATTACAGCTGTGAGTGATTAATAATTATTATACAGTATGTTACTGCTGGCTGACAGATGTCACGGAAATAGGTGTCCTGAGAAATCACACTTGTCTCTGTGACAGCCATATAGGCTCTGTAAAGAGCAAAGAGTAGTCTGGGGAGCCGTATATGCTTTTTTTATCAGAAATGCTCTGCCTGTCAATCATTTAGCATGTTTTGAGTTTCAGTTTGCTGACATGTTTTTGTGGGGCAGGTTTTGAAGAGAGCAGAAGGAATTGTGCACATTCCCATATTCACAAGGGTTAATAAGTTCATTTTGACAATTCTGTTTTTATTAATGATTTATAATTCATAATGAAATATAAATGTATTTGAATTAAGAATAAACAATAGTATATTTCTAAATTAACATTAATCTAAATTGTTAAATGCTAAAAAAGAAAGAAAGAAAGAAAGAAAGAAAGAAAGAAAGAAAGAATGTAATCCCAAAAGAAAGGTTAATTTATATTGTTAGTTTATGATTCTCCAAAAATTAAAATTTGCTGGGAATTTACTCACCCTCAGGGCATCCATGATCTAGATTAATTTGTTTCTTCATCAGAACAGATTTGGAGAAATTTAGCATTACTTGCTCACCAATGGATGATCTGCAGTGAATGGGTGCCGTCAGAATGAGAGTCTAAACAGCTGATAAAACATCACGATAATCCACAAGTGATCCACACGTCTCCAGTCCATCAATTAACGTCATATAAAAGCTGTGTGTTTGTCAGAAACAAATTCAACAGTAAGATGTTTTATCTTTAAACCGTTGCTTCTGGCCAAAACACCATAGTCTATAATAACACTGCCTCCAGTGAATAAATCCATACTCTGTTGTACTCTCACGTCAAAACCCTCCAGCGTATTTGTATAGGATTGTTTAGGACTGTTTTCGCTTCTAAACTGTAGTTGATCTGTGCATATTTCTCTCCTGATTCAGACAAGACAACATTTTCACTGGATAAAACAAATATTATGGATAGAGGATGGATTAATTAATTAATTAATTAATTATTTTATTGATTAAATATTATTTATTAATATTTATTAATGATGGATTTGTTTATAACAAACATACAGTATTTTGCTTCACAAGACGATAATTAATTGACTGGAGTCATGTTGTGGATTATTGTGATGTTTTTATCAGCTGTTTGGACTCTCATTCTGACGGCACCCATTCATTAGAGCATTCATTGGTGAGCAAGTGATGCTATGCTAAATTACTGTTCAGATAATGAAGCAAACTTCATTGCTATGATAAAGCTAATAATAAGTTAATGTGTTTGCTTGTTATATTTGTTTATAAAACAAATTAAATCAACTGTAAAAAATAATATCTAAACTGCTGAACAGACTAAAATAAATATGTTCCGTGTATTTGAACAACACAGCATTTTTGTTTACCAGATGGGCAGATATAGAACGATGGTTTAGAGACCATGAGAATCAATACACAGCAGGTGCAAGTAAAAGCTTCGCTTGTCCAGAAAGACCTCATAACAAGACACAAAAATGTTTTACCACCCGTCAAAACAGTCGGGGACCATCAACAGCATGTGTCCAAAGCCCCAGTGACATGTCAGCTTAACTTGGACACTGATGTTCTCTGAAAATGAAATGTGTTCCCGGTGTGTAGGAAGGATGGAGTTTGCAGATCTTTGTGTACAAAGCTAAAGTTTATCATGACAAATCTTTGTGTACAAAGCTAATGTTAAAATATTTGGGCTTTAAAGACAGCTCACAGCAGTGGGTGTGTGGTCGCTTTACTTCACTGACACACCGTCAGGCTTAAAAGACAGAAAATAAAAATAAAACTCAAGAGACAAGAAACATATCAGCATGAACTATGGAGTTTTGTCATTGTGAATTTAGAGTTTGTCTCGTGTGTTTCTTTTTTTTCAGTACAATCTGAAATATATATTTATACACTCACACACACAAACACACACACACACACACACTCATCTGCCATTTTATTATGTACACCTGTTAAACAGCTCATTAATGCAAATATATAATCAGCCAATCACATGACAGCAACTAGATGCATTTAGGCATGTATACATGGTCAAGACAACCTGCTGAAGCATCAGAGTGAGGAAGAAAGGTGACTTAAGTGACAGGTTGTTGATGCCAGATGGGCTGGTTTCAGGAACTACTGATGTACTAAGATTTTCTCTAGGGTTTACAAAGAATGGTCTGAAAAAAAAAGAAAAAGAAAAAAAACGCGAGCGGCAGTTATGAGCGTAAAAATGTTTTGTTGATGTCAGAGGAGAAGGCCAGACTGCTTTGAGCTGATAGAAAGGCAACAGTAACTCAAATAACCACTCGATACAACTGTGTTATGCAGAAGAGCATCTCTGTATGCACAACATGTCGAACCTTGAAGTGGATGGGTTTCAGCAGCAGAAGAACACATTTGGCGCCACTCCTATCAGCTAAGAACGGGAAACTGAGGCTACAATTCACATGATCTCACCAAAATTGGAAAATAGAAGATTGGGAAAAAATTACCTGATCTGATGAGTCTCAATTTCTGCTGCAACAATGGAATGGTATAGGGTCAGAATTTGGCATAATCAACATGAATGCATGGAGCCATCCTGCCTTGTATTAATAGTTCAGGCTGGTTGTGTTGGTGTAATGGTATGGGGAACATATTACTGGCACAGTTTACCCATCTTGTGGTGGCTACTTCCATCAGAGATCACTATACTCAGATGGTCTCCACAGTCACCAGATTTCAATCCAATAGAGCACCTTTGGGATGTGGTGGAATAAGATATGTACATCATGCATGCTTAGCTGACAAATCTGCATCAACTGCATGATGCTGTCATGTCAATATGGACTAAAATCTAGAGAGAGAAGAATTAAGAAGAGAATAATTAAGGCAGTTCTGATGGCAAAAGAGGGTCCAACCCGGAACTACTAAGGTGTACTTAATAAAGTGGCCGCTGAGTTTATATTCTAATATACTGGTAATCCATTATCCTGCTCTTTTCCGTATGTACATTGAGTCACTAAATTGCAAATGTTCTAAATCTACTATAAAACATTTACATAAAATCATATAAAAAAACCCCAGCAGGTATCAACATTATAAAGGCTCAGTTGGTCGATCGTAAAAATACTTTCATTACAGCCTGTAGTTGATGTAAATCAACTAGAAACAAGCAGATTCCATTATTCTACTTGATTTCCAATGTGTTAACTGAGGCCCTTCTGTCCTGTCACCCGAAAAGCACCATTACCATGTACACAAACCAAATGGACTGGTTGTTTTGGAGCTGCATGAATGTGAATCTATGTAAACATAAGTTGGTCTATGAATGCAACAGTATATTTCATGGTATGTATATTAAACGAATATCAAACATGGTTTGGAAAGTGGATGGATAGATTTATGGATATTCTGATTGGTGTGGTTGTGCCGAGTTGCACAGAATTTCCACTCAGTAAGAAAAGACAAATTACTAGTCGCTGGAAACTGCGCAGTATCATTGAGATCCTAATTTGCAACTCTCCTCACTGGGACTGACCCTGTGCAGCTGGATCCGTGACTTGCTGACAGACAGAAGTTAAAATCCATGACCAGACTTCACACTCTGGCACCCTGACCATCAGCGCCCCGTGGAGACGTGTCCAGTGTTTTTCTGGCCTACAACATCTTCTGTCTGTCTCCAGGCTCCCGAATAACATCATCGAATCCACTGACAACATCACAGCAGTAGGTGCTCAAACAGCGATTTGACAGCCTGCAGAGAGGAAGTGGCATGCCTAAGCAATGCAGTCAAAGTATTTCTTAATGTCAGAGAAACAAAAGATAATCATTGACAATATACTGTAGCCTACAAGTGGTGCCAAAAATAATTTGGAAATTTACAGTAAGTCAAAATGTTATTCTAAATTATTGTTATTCTAAATAATTGCATTAAACCAAGTGCCACCTGCAACACAAATGATGCGAAAACCTTTCTTAGAACTTAAAACTTTTCTTATATACATGCATACAGTTACACAACAATATGTACAGCCTAACACTTATTTTCAGCCCTCGAATCTGATTGGTCAAGCAGCATTCCCAGAGTGGATATATGGTTTAATAGCACTGAGACTTTTCACTGTTTAATCTATATCTATATGTGGATACCTTATTTAACTGCTGCAGACATATAAACCTATCTGCCATCTTGGAACTGTCCATTTTTCACATACTGTCATCACTCACAGTAAAAAGAAAAAAAAAACATTTGAAAATGAGGCATCTATATATACATATCTATGGTTTAAATAACTCAGATTGTGTGTTTGCACCTTCCAGACAATCATTAGTGTTGGGGAATTTTCAGTGCAGGTTACACTGATGTGCCAGTAGATGGCAACAAGTTACTGTGTGTGAGTCATTGAATCATTCACTCAAAGGACTTATTCAAAACACTGCATCTTTTAAAATACCTCAACTGTGTGTGTCTCTGTCTCGGGATTATAGTGGTCCTGCATGCGATGTTGGCTTTGTTTGAAACAGCTTTCATTGGCGGAGGAAACAGACAAAATAAGTGTCAATTTTGTCTCAATTGTGAGTGAATCACTTTTAACTTGTTTATTAAACTGTTGTATAAAAGTTTGCATCATTGTTTTAACTTCTCAAAAGCAACCTGTACACTGTTGTTCATAGTTCAAACATGACTTTTTCGACTTTGCAACAGAGGCTTGGACATGTTTGAATTAGCAATGGCAGATCCTAAATCCGTGTATAGAAAAGTATAAATACTTAAAGCATATATACAGTAGATACATTAAATGAACATCATGTGGTGCCTGTGTGTTAGATATGACTGGATTTTTTTTTCTCAGATAAAACCGTAACTGATGCATTCTTTATGTCCTAAGCCAGAGCTCTCGTCTTGCTCCAGTTTTGAAAAGTGTTCAGTCAGCAGCCAGACCCTCAACTAATACTATATATGCGAGGGAACCTGCTTTGAAAATGATTGCATTCCCACACCTGAGGCAGTTTTTTTTTTGTGATATGAGGAATGACTTAAGCTTGAAAAGTCAAGGTGGAATTTTCCCAGAGGTGCATATATTTTTTTAACAACAACATCTTGGTAAGGTAAGCAGCTCCATTCAGTGCTTGATTTCTCTCTCTCACTTTTTTCTCTAAAGATGTTAAACATTTTTTTTTGTGTATGATGAAAATAGAATTATCTCTATCTATCTATCTATCTATCTATCTATCTATCTATCTATCTATCATATATAGGCCTATATATAAAGAGAAACATGCATTGTATTTACATTCACAAGATTAAGTAACACATTCCTTGTAGATGTGGCGGCATGGTATATGCCACCTTGTAGTCGGGGAAAAGATTTAACACTTAATTAAGGAAGATGGAGTGAGCAACAGGATCCTAGTCCCCCCACTCTGTGCTTTTAGTCTTTGTACAACTGTTTAGTTGTATGTTGTGTCTATTCTGTTAGAATGTGCAAATGTCCAAGAGGCGGAGAGGTGGGCTTCAGGATTTACTCAGTACACGGCAGCCCCCTGAAGTGTGTGTGTGTGTGTGCAAAAAACTCAAGAGGTGACTGCAAAACATGCCCTTGCCGGATCTAACTGAATAGGTAAGACACAAGTAACAAACATTTTTGGCTTAACTAACAAAGCATTTATGTAAACTAAATTAATTGTAATTGTTTTGTTGTTCTCTTACAGAAGGAGAGAATCAATTCTAAGCTCAGTCAATTATTTCAAAAATAAAGAGTGCAAAATCAGCAAATTTGTGTCCGTTTATCAACGTGATGGCGTAAATGTACGTTGTACACTCTCAGAAAAAAAGGTACAAAAGCTGTCACTGGGGAGTTTTCAAAAAGTATTCTTTTGTACCTTTTAGGTACTAATATATACACTTTAGGTAATAATATGTACCTTTAAGGCACCGATATGGACTCTTTAGGTACAAAGTTGTGCCTTTTGAAAAGGTACCGCCCCAGTGAAAACTTTTGTGCTTTTTTTTTTCTGAGAGTGTATAATGTGCCTGGGAAATACATTTTAATCAAGAAATGACTCCGATTCATGGCTTTATTATATCGGTTTACATTGTTGGTGCGTTTTTAATACATGCTTCAATTGGACTCATTTATATTTGTTTAATTTATTTTTTAAATGTGCATCTGGATATAAATGTTGTCTTTTTTAAGTTATTTATCACGATGTGATGATTCGAGGGAAATGACTGAGTGAATTGAGATAATACGTATATGTATTATCTCGACGAGTCAGCGGTCTGAGTGGTCATACAAGTTACAAACAAGTAAAAAAAAACGTATGTAGTAATATCTTGGAAAACAGACAAAGCAAAAAAGGTAAGGAGCATTATTTGAGGAAAGAGCATAGTAATATAATAGGTGTAGACCTTTAACAAATCAAATGTTACCCTGCGCTGACGTAATTTCCGATTTTTGTGAAAAAGGCTCTTCACCCGCACACAATGGCGGCACCGGTGACAACAATCAAAATAAAAGTCCCCTTCCAAACAAAATTATGTAGATCCCCTACATAGAGTTTTTATGTTAAATTAGAAAAAACACAAAACATAAGCTACAAGTACTTGCTCTCAAGGGAACAGTAAAGTTTTAAAAGCAATTCAATTACCAAAGTTGGTGTTTTGAGTCAATGTCAGCCCGATGGGGAGCTGTAATGAGCAAGATGAGTGTGTTGGCCTCCAAGACTGCTGGCACTGGGCAAAGGTCTTCACTTTACTAGATTTTTCACTATGATAGATGTGGCCAGAAGCAGCCAGTCTAGGTTTAACCACAGCTGTTCCTCAATTATTTCCGTTTAACGGCTTCCTTGCTTGACACCATTAAGTATGAGGAGAAGATGTTCTGTATCTTCTGGACAAAGGGACAGTGGGGATAATTATATTCACCCAGTTATGCAGATGTTCCGCCTATTTGGGCATCTGATCCAACCTGTTTTAAACTGTAGAGTGCAAGTTTGTATTTATTTCTTTTTTTAAGAAAACATTTATAATGGAGTAAATATTTAAGTCATTAACTCATCTGTGTTTGTAAGGTGAGGCTCCTAAGCAGTCTTCCATAATTGACTGCTTGTAATTATTGCTTTTTTTCTAAGTCCTTGGAATCCTTCTGTCTCACCTAAATGTCAACAACAGTAGGTTGCAGTTACATGTCATTTGGTTGTTTGCAGTGCTATTTAACAGACATATAGAACAGAATTGTTCTGATGACTGCAGGCCAAACCTTCACAGGGGAACTGTATTTTTTTTGTGATGTTAAAGTACTTTAAGTTTGCTTTTCCAAGTAGTCACAAAACACTGTGGCTCATATGTCTTAAGCTAACAGAACTGCAGGATTGACTATATTATAGCTGTAAATCAATGGGGGAGAAAATAAATAAATAATCACACACTTGTCATGCATTTATTCATGCAGTTGATCGTAATGAATAACACATAATATTTAAATCTGTATTCATAAATACTATTCTATTACACTAATCTATTACACTGATATATATATATATATATATATCTATGCATTACACTGTGTACATTTCAGCTGCCTTTCCTGCTGTATCCAGCTACATGAAAAAGAAGAAAAAGCAAAAAGAGTCTGGATTAAATGCATTCAATTTTGGTTGTATTTTGGCAAAATATATATATATATATATATATATATATATATACTGTATATATATATAAATGATAAAATTAACTCAGTCATTTATTATATTATATAAGATTTTTTTTCTGTCTAAAACAAAAATCTGATTAATCATGACAGTCTTTTCTAGAAAAACATGCAGCATCATGCCTTAAATGATAATTTAAAGACATTAGCCAGTTCCTCAAAATCAATAAAATGAATTTTTGCTAAACTGCATTATTCACCATTTTAACACATACTTGGCAATTTAACTGAAACATAACTGCAAATAAATACATACAAATTAAGGTAGACTTTATCTACTAAGGCATGTTATTATTATTATTATTATTATTTTCCTGAGGAAAAAAACAGTGGGGAGTGTTTTTTTTCTTTTTTTACTCAGATGTTGCACGTCGCACACTTGTCATGGTCTGTGTGAAACATGCTGAAAGCAATCATTTTGCACAGTTTGATCTCAGTAGTAATAATAATAATAATAATAATAATAATAATAATAATATTCTGATGGGACTGCTTACCCTATTATTGTGGCAGATGAGTAAATTGTTGAATATACATTAAAAAACATAATGATCATGTTATGGTTGTGCTTCAAAATTGTTTTCTTTATTTATAGTTATTTTATTATTTTCTTGTGATAATTAAATGTGAATATATACAGCAGGGGTTCTCAGCTCTGGCCCTTGAGATCCACTTTCCAGCAGACTTGAGCTCCAACCTTGATCAGCCGCATCTGCCTGTGACTTTCTTGCAATCCTGAAGACCTTGATTAGCTTGTTATGTGTGTTTGATTAGGGTTGGAGCTAAACAGAGCTGGAAAGTGGGCCTCGAGGGCCAGAGCTGATATACAGTATAATCTGAATATATATAGTTGTGTAAATTAAGTTGTTTTTTTTTTTTCATTTGCATTTCTGAAAAGTTTCTCGTACAGGTGACAATGTTGTCAAAACAATCCTTATTCACACGGATCGGCAAAAATGACTAAAAATGCTGCATTAGTTATGCCAGGCCAGTATAGTTGGCGATGCAACTTTGTAAAGAAACATGCATGCACACATATGTATTCCTATAGAATGAACATGTAACTCGCATGCACATGACATCACTATCACATCACTTGTTTCACAAATTTCCGTTTCCATAGTTTACACAGAGACAATACATGAAGGACAAGGCTAATCCAAATTGTTACTATTAAGCTTTTGTGTAAGCTTGTCTTGTTGAAAGATTCATTAATGTGGAAATCCTAATAGACTGGCATTCTCTGAACTCAGATTGTGTCTGTGAGTGAGATACCGAGACGATCGGTAAAGGGGTCGGGTCTCCCACCAGTGATGAGACGGGAATTGAGGATTATTGGAGGATAATGTGGAGAGATTGAGCAGCTGAAGAAGTGTGACTCTGCCTGTGGCTGCTTTACTTCATTACCTCTCATAGACACACAAACCCTGGCTGGGATCCTTCAGAGAGGAAACTCGCATAACCGGCTTCCCAGTGAGGCTCATTACAGGAGACCAAGATCACTGTCTGTCACTACAGGCATCCCCTGCTTCCAGATCAGCTCGGCGAACGCTCAGCAGCACGGGCTCATAATAACACTGGCTGGAGATCAATGCCTGAGGAAAAAGGCTGCATCTGTTCATACTCTCATCCACCTGTACATGATACTCCTCCAGTTTGTCAACACTTGAACGGTTTATTTCCTGTGAAATCAGGTGGTTTATTCATAGACTGGTGAGTTGAGCGAGACAGTCGAAGGGATTGTGACGTCAGACCACGGAGGGGCATCTTTTAGGTGAAGTGTAAGTTTTAAAATACATCAGATTAGGCATACTAAACTAATTCCAGCTTAATATGCAGAAACAATTTATAAGTAAATTTGTAGGTTGATTCTTCAAAAAATTGGGGGAAACGTTTAACCTGTCAGTGCTAGAAAACATTATTTTAACAATATTGCATTTCCTTTGCAATTACATGAGGCCATAAGCGGACACTAAAAGCTGTCAATGTGTAGAAACATGATGTTTTTATTTATTTAAATTTAAATTTTATTTGTTTGTTCAGTTTGTTTTTATTTTCTTGTTTTGTTGGGGAAAAACTATTAATGTTAACTAAAAATAAAAATGAAAATATAAAATTTGGTTTGGTTTAATTGAAATAAATGTGAAATTAAATATAAATATTAAATGAAAAACAAAAATTGTAAATGTTGCCTTGGCAGCGGTCTGAAATATGTTTAATTACTATAATAATAATAATAATAATAATAATAAATGTAAAATAAAATAATGCTAAATGAAAATATTTAAAAAAAGTAATAAATTGACAAAAACACATAAATAAAATTAAACAAATAACATGAAAATTAAAATTATAAAAATTGCTAATAAATAAATATTACATACTACAAAAGTATATAAATAACACAGATTTTCATTTTTTTTTTAATTTGTTTAGTTTGTATTAGTATTTTCTCTAAAACAGATCAGGAATAATATTTATTTTGAACAATGCTATACAAATTAATTTAAATTTAACCGAAAATGTCTCTCTTCAGGTTTATACATCAAACTTTAATATTGTGTAAAGAAAACTAAGCTTAACTGAAAGTAAATAGTTGCCATCTAATATTTCAATAATTTGCGTTGGCTTCAGCAAAATCACAACAGGGCAAATATTTAATTGAGGAAACAACATTCTTTATTTTTCTCAGACCGTATAAATGGGCCTTTATACCGTACATGTAAATAATACAGCTACATTACTAGGAAATCATCATATTTGGGTCATTGACAGTAAAAAATTGGGTTTGGTTTCCTTGGTCTAAATGATGGGATTCCCTTTCCTACCCAACCTGCCAATGAGACGAATGGGAATAAATCATCTCTCATGGCCATTACACTCAGGAACCGGCAGCGATTGATGGAATGGGGTGACGCTGAAGAAGGGGGCAGTGTTGACATGAGGAGGCAGTCACAATTCCAACAGGACGGGATCCATCACTACATGAGCCCTCGCAGTTGTGCAGTGATAAACACAAGCATATAGTATAAACACAAGATACACAAGGAAGCAGAATGATAACTGAAGGCATAAAAGACAACAACCAGGGGCTGAGGCACCAGGCTTGCTTCCAATAACCTGCCAATTCAGGCTGGTCAAGGCATCACAGGAAGCTGACAAGATATTGGAAAACTGTTGCGTTCAGCGTCTGCTGCTGAGAATTGTAGTACTGAGGTAGGAAAGATGCTGTGAGATCCCAAGGAGGGATTTTAACTCCACATTACCACATCACAACACCCTCACTTCTGTCATCATGCTGGAAATTAACATTCTTTATTTTTCTCAGACCGTATAAATGGGCCTTTATACCGTACATGTAAATAATACAGCTACATTACTAGGAAATCATCATATTTGGGTCATTGGCATTAAAAAATTGGGTTTGGTTTCCTTGGTCTAAATGATGGGATTCCCTTTCCTACCCAACCTGCCAATGAGACGAATGGGAATAAATCATCTCTCATGGCCATTACACTCAGGAACCGGCAGCGATTGATGGAATGGGGTGACGCTGAAGAAGGGGGCAGTGTTGACATGAGGAGGCAGTCACAATTCCAACAGGACGGGATCCATCACTACATGAGCCCTCGCAGTTGTGCAGTGATAAACACAAGCATATAGTATAAACACAAGATACACAAGGTAGCAGAATGATAACTGAAGGCATAAAAGACAACAACCAGGGGCTGAGGCTCCAGGCTTGCATCCAATAACCTGCCAATTCAGGCTGGTCAAGGCATCACAGGAAGCTGACAAGATATTGGAAAACTGCTGCGTTCAGCGTCTGCTGCTGAGAATTGTAGTACTGAGGTAGGAAAGATGCTGTGAGATCCCAAGGAGGGATTTTAACTCCACATTACCACATCACAACACCCTCACTTCTGTCATCATGCTGGAAATACTAAACATTGGACATTTGTTAAACATGCCTTTAAACTATCAGTTGTCAGTGGATCTCAGTAGATACAATACAACAGTAAAGTAATTAACACTGGTTGCACTCAAAGTGCTTTGACTTAACAGTATCCCTGAGAAAAAACAAAACCTGAAGCAAGGATCATTTACTCACCCTCAAGTTGCAAACCTGTATGAATTTCTTTCAGCGGTTGAACAAACGGATATATTCTGAAGAATGTTGGTAACCAAACCAACCGGTCAATGGTTAAAGTCAACTGTTTAGTTATCAACATTCTTCAAAATATATTTTTTGTTCAACAGCTGAAAGAAATACATTCTGGGTGAACTATCCTTTTAAGCATCAGCCTAAGCATGTTGCGATAGTTTGCAGTGGTGGATGCATTGTGATAAAACATTGTGTATTATCAGGAATGGATCAGTAGACAGATGCAATTGCAGGTATGATCTCTTTATTGAGAGTAAAGAAAGCAAAACAGTCCAAAATCCAATGAACAAAATCCAGAATAGAGTAGACAGAAGTCAGATGCTAAGTCAACAGGAAACAGAGCGCAATAACCCAGAGTACATACCTTATTCAAAAAAACAAAAACAAAAAAAACACCAGGAGACCATAGAACAAAACATATCCAAAAGACACGTTACAACAACTGCAGATACTTCACAAAGCATGTTGATTTGAGAGTCTCTTTATATAGGATGTCTGATAAGTGTGAATTACTTTCATGTATGTCTAATCAGAAGTCAGGCGATTTAGAATGTTGCCATGTAAATATATTCTGGGGTATGGAGTCCAGAGTGGCCATGTTTGAAGTCTGAGGTGCGTGCTGTGAATTGTAGTTCACTGACCTGACATGTATAGACATTTTTCAGTATGAAGCAATTCATTTTTTTGTTTTGACAGCTTGAAAATGCATAACAGCTTGCATTGCCATTTCTAATATTTCATTTTGTGCTATTGCACTGTTTTGTGATACTCCAAACTCATCTGTGCCACTTTGTTCATTCTTAATGTGAATTGTTACCTGTATGGCGATCAGATTTACTGACATCTTGAACTTGAGGGATAAAACAGAAAACAGTCTAGTGTTTCATTAACCTAGTGTTCGAGCAGCGACGTGGCACTTCTCGTCCTGTGTGTTAACTGGCCTTACAGTAATTAAAACAAGAGATGTAAACCAAACTGGAACAAGGACCAAAAAGTTATTGTTTTAGAAAACAAAGAAAACACGCCTGCCTCTATAACCCATCACTCTTCCACACAAGATGAAAGCCTGTCATGAAATATTTAGTCTAAACAATTCAAGTACATATTAATGAAAAATATGAAAACATATTTGCTGATTCAGTTTAATTTTATTTGTATATTAGATTGGAGTGTGAACTGGTTAAAATCCTGAACTGACCCGGATACACAGAATAATAGCGTCGAAGGCACACATGCAGCTGTCTTATGGAAGTAAACAGTGAAAACAGTATTCACGCATTTGTTTAAAAGCTGATGTGCCAGAGAGGCCAGAGAATTCCGATTTGACTGAGGTTGCATTTCAAAACTTCAAACTTTTATCTGATTTAATACCACATATGGAAGTGGATACAATCAGAATAAAAAAAAATTAAATAAAAATAAATAAATAAATAAAAAATACAAAATAAAAAAAATTGTAAAAAAACATCCACCTAGTTTGTGCTGTTGACACTGTTATGAAAAACAAGATCTGAAATAGATCTGAATCACATATGAAAAACAAAACAAAACATGGCCATTGTTTCAAAGCATGTCATGTTTTCAATATTTATAATAGTCTATTGTGCTTGAGTTCAGCAGATGACATAAGTTACCTGGTTTGGTTCCTTTTTCTTTTCTTTTCTTCTTTTTTTTTAAGGGGAAATTGATACTAAAGACTTTGCTGCAATGCATAAACAACTTAAGGGAACATTAACAGCAACACTCCCTAACAGCAATTAAGGAGAACTACTTAATGGCGACCTTAAGATATCTTAAGTGGAC
>NW_015505553.1:1410586-1417216 GCF_001515645.1 Sinocyclocheilus grahami
AAGATAGAACTTTTTTGCATATCCACTTACAGGCAGTGTAATTGACAGAGGAGTGGCGCTATAATCAAAAGTGCATTATGGGTGTTGAAGTTTATGGTAAAAGTTAACACCACAGGCCTTTTTCTCAGTTTTTTCTAGTCAGAAATAAGTTTTTATTAATTAATAATCTGCCCTTGTGATCATAATTTGTTTGGAAAGGAATACACGTTTTACTATCATGAGTGCTCATTTCAAAAAGTGCAGTTAATTATTTGTATAGATCCGTTTTTGGAGTTTAGCAAAAATTGTAGGTAGAGGCACTTTTTGTCCAATGAACTTATGTTAAATGTTGTGGAAATAAGGAAATTACGACATTCTAGGGATAAAGTGGTGCATTATCATAGCAACATACCTCGAATACAGTTTTAAGCGCACTACTTCAGATGAGTTCCAGTGCGTTGTAATTAGCGCTGCAGGCTGCTTCTGCCGTTCTGGTTAGGTGTTTTGCTGAGGTGACTCCCTGTGGCTCCTGGGAATCTGCAGATCCTGCTCAACTAAACCTGTGCTGCCCTACAAGGCAGATTTTCTATTTTCCGCTTCACTGAACTGGCAGGCACAAATAATCCAAACACCATAATTTAGTCAGGCAGACATTTATCCATTATTTATTTTCATTCTCTCACCCGTAACGTCAATGAAGTTTGACTCTCTTGGCCAGAGAATAATGCACCAACGTGAGCGTTGTTTTTAAAGAATTCCTGTTCTTTTTCCTTCACGATGGAACTATTTTACATTCAAGTCGAATACTTGTGTTGGGGGGAAAAGCCTCCAAGATGCACATTTGGTTTTGAATTTCTTTTCCTATCAGTCGATTGATGTGGGACCCTGTAAGTCTTCGGGTGCCTCCAGGCTTTAACCAAAAGCCCTCTGATACAGTGGTGGAGGTTGTTGTTTTTCAACCTGTACAAGACGTGACACATGCTAAGTCACAATATGCAACAGTCATGCAAAATGTACATGAAATGTACGTACAGTAGTAGGCCAGTCTAAAGCAGGATCATCCAAATTAGTGTGATGTAGCTGTACAGTGAACCTGTCTAACAACACAAAGCAACAGAAGAAAGTCTGGTATGGACTTTAGAACTTAAAACGAAAACCACTACAGAACAAACAGGACATGAGCTTATAGTGATGGACATAAATCCTGACTCTCTGTAACTAACTGCTCATATTTCCAGTGCTTAGGAACTTTAATTTCTCAACCTCATTTTTTTTTCCACTTTGTGCTTGATGAGGAAATGCCAGTTAATCATTATATAGCTTTAGAACTGACTTGTTTTCTAAAGCTATATAAGTAGCTTACAATCCACCTTTCTGATGTCAATCACTGGAGATGATACATCATATATATATTACATTCATCTTCAAAGAAAGACAATCATACAGTATGAGATGTGTTTTGATCATTAAATTTTTTTTCTTTTGTTTACTCACCTGTCCGTTTAAGGAGATGATGATTAAATAATGCATTTTGTGGGCTGTTTTCATACGGTTTTAATGGTTGAAACAGACCGTAGTTGTAACCACTAGGTTTCTTATGCTACCTCGCCCAGATTTTTTTAATGTCTCATTACAATTTTCGAATTATGGTGATTCAATAATGTAAATGTATTCACAATTATCTTAATCATCCTTAGCAACAAACCCTACTTTCATGCACCTATTTTTATGCATTTATTTTTGTTCAGGACACACACACACACACACACACACACACACACACACACTGTCCTGAGCTCTAAATGCAGTAAAAAAGGAACACAAGAACACAAGCAACCACAGTCTTAAACCCATTCTAAAAACTGTTTCTCTTATAATGTAATTAAGTACTTGCAATTAATATATTACCAGCAAAATAATAATAATAATAATAACAATAATTTGTTAGAATATATTTCAATTGTTATCAATGTTAAAAAAGTCATTTTTGACTCCATAATTGTGCAGTTACAGCATCTACCAGCAGGTGCCAAGAGGCCCATGCTAACCAGCCAAATGTTGAAACCTTTGGTTTTACCCCACTGTGTCACAGGATATTTCAGGAAGGATTAGATCACTAATTAGAGAGGCTTGACCACTAATGCCCCAAAAAACATTCTGTCATTACATATTGTTGTCCTTACAGTAAAAAAGTTTGAGGTCTCATTGCCAAAGAAGACAAGGAACACCATAAGTGACAGATCTCTGACAGACTCTCCTTCAGTTCGTCTTTTGATTTCTGGTCACGCAAGCAGTTCAGGGGTCTACATTTTATCTGCTAAAACGATAATGCTGTTGAAAGTACCATTGTCAAACGAAAGGCTTTCCCAACGTCTTTGCAGAAGCCGTGATTAAAGCTCCTGATCTCTGGGCTTGATATGACTGTCTGGCTGGTCTAATCATGTGCCCTGTAATGTAGGACAGAAGACTCATTTCAAACTATTCTTCAGCTTTCAACTGGGGCACAATCCACCTTTCTGATGTCAATCACTGGAGATGATACATCATCATGAGTCCATTCCATGTCTTAAAAACTCAGTTAAGTTTGGAGTAACAAACTGTTCGAAAACATCCTCAGAATGACAGATGTGTTCTGCATTATTGACTTGTAAGAATTGAGAATCATAACACATCACAAAAACAAAATGTAACAGTCAAAATCTATCATAATAAGTGACATAATCAGACGGTCATAATCATAACTGGGGAATCAGGAACATCAGGGGAATGAAAATTAAATTGTTTCTTTATTTACTTTTTTCAGGATGAAAAATAGGCTCAGTAATGACAAAGAAAATACATCTTTATTTTGGTAACACTTTCTAATAAGAGTTCAAATTAGTTACCTTCAATAGTTAAACAATACTTATTCAGTGTTTAAAAATCTTTGTTAATGTTCATTTCAACATTCTATAATACTTTAAAATAAAAGTAAAATAAGTGGTGGGGTTCTATAAATGTTCTGTTTATAAAACCTTAGTTCCTTTGCGTTTCAGGTAATGGCAGGCCACTAGAAGTTTCATCCCTGCTGGAATAAGTAAGTAAGTAAATAAATACATACATAATATCTTAGCCTATGATAATGATTCAATGTTCTGGTTTAAGAGAGGTTTTGGGGACACTTCAGCTGTTCAGTCAGGGAGACCATTTGACCGACCATGTAAACCAGCTAAAAACCAGCTTGGCCAGCCTGGGACGCCAGGTAGAACATCTGAAAACCGTCTTGGCCAGACTGAAAGACCATTTAGTCCAGTTGAAAACCAGCAAACAACTTCAGGTTCAAAAATTCATATTATGTGGTTATGTGGTCATATGTCTCAAGCTGGGTCTGTGAAATGAAACACCACACCATTTCCTCTGGTGCATGGAAACTCTTTGTCCAGACACACTGACTCATGATTCCCACATTTATGTTTATTTTTCTGCTTTCATTATTCATTAAAGTCCTGGATTCTAGACCATAGACATGCTTTAGTGGAATTGCCACCTCCTGAAAAAAGATAACATGGCTCACTTTGTCATCTCAAATTACATTTCTGAAGATGCAGCAGACTACCGTGATCTGGCATACTTTAACTGGGACTGTACAACATTACTACGGCACTGTGATCCATGCAAGTGTGCAAGTGTGGTTATAACATCCTTCCTCATTGTTTGGTCATCGTTTGATGAATAACTTCTGCCGTGAAAAAAATAACTCTTACCACCTCAAAATAATTTTAATTTTTTTCAGTTCACACATCAGCATTGAGTGGATTATGAACCATGATCCATGTCCATTTGTGTCCATTTCCCCATGCCAATCTCATCTTGGGCTCATTTTACTCTGTGCAGTGGCAGTCTTTTCATGGGAATCAATAAAAAATGGAAAAAAGAAAGTGCTCCAGATGAGATGGCAACACGTATCATCTTATATCTCTCAAGCAAAGGAGTCAGATTCTTTGAAATCAGCCTTTGAAATCAATACCAAAGCCATATTTATCTGACTCAATGAAGCTAAAGTGAGACCCGAGCAGCCTTTCACTCAAAGTGAAGCTCAGAACTCTACAGCAAATGGAGTCTGCAAATCAAATAACTGACCTTTAAATGATAATTAGTTAGCTAACAGTAATTTTCAATGACCTTAGACTAATTTTTCAAAGTGTTATTAGTCTCATTACCGTTCCAGAAGTGCACATCCTTTATTAAAATATGAACTAATGTTGTCCTTGTGTATCTGAGGGCCTGAAGCATTGAGTGAGGTAATTTCATACACATCAGAAATGCATAGTCCCATCACTGATTTTTATTGAGCTAGAGTCAGACGTGCTCTCCGGCGAGACCTCTGTCTCAAACAAGCGTAGTCATTTTCTCTGAAGCACGTTGGGTTGTCTTGACATGTCGAGGACTGAGGGAATGAGAATGCTATCATCAAACAAGGCGATAAACTCATTTGGAAAATCTAATCTTGTTTATCAGACACTGCAATTATAATGGAAAAGCTTTGTGCCATAATATATCATTGCACAGTCGCGCGTTTCCACCGTTGGTTTTGATTGAGACGTTTCACAATTACATATTAGAATGTCTAAATAATCACATTATTTGGCCGGGCAATCATCATTTTAGACATTTAGGTAAATGCACCTCAATGAAAATGATATTGTGGACTAATCAAATTGTTTTCTGTAGAAGCGCTGTTGTCAGATGTCTCCACTAGCCTTTGGGATGGTTTGCCGGAGAATCAGCTGGTAAACAAATCTCTCAGCTACAGATGGTAATGAATCCACGACAAATGCCAGAGAGCCTCACATGATTCCGCAAAACACCTGTGACTAGATGAGAACTGGATGAACGAGACCAAGATGTCTCGTCATTTCTGCAGCATGATGTAGTTATTGGTCTAAAATAACCAAAAAATAGGAAATAACAGTACACTCTTCACTTTTGATGCTTCAGTGAATGGGAATACAGTGTTGATCCATGTTTTAAGCAACAAACTTTAGCTAAACGTACTCAATTGCTTCTCTTTGATCTGACATCACAGAGGAAAACTGCAGCCAAAGAGCAAAGAGCAATTAGTGAATTCAATTATCATTGAAAGACTGGTATGTTCATTTTTATGAAGGATAAGTGTAAGGATGAAATTCAATCGCAAATAAATAAATTGTAGCATAATTGGCCATTATATACTTTATAGTCACTTTAGAACATGGCAGATGGACTGAAGTTTACTGTAGTAACTGAGAAGTTGAGGCTTCTGGAAAATGGTAGAAACATTCAAATAACCAGAGAAAGCCAGCATTTGTTCAGTGACAGAGGTGGGTGTAGGTCAATGACCTGGACATCTTCGTGTTAAATCTGTATTGCTAGAAATGGAATTTCCTGATTCTGAGCAAATATGCTTATCTAATATGGCTTGGCATTGGAAGAGCTTGTGTGGGAGTACAAGATCTTTATAATGTTGTGTTCTTGCTTTCCCACTCACCTCAAGCACTTGTGCTGAGATCTTCAGTTATGAGGTCACATCTGTTTAATCAATAGGTAGAGACTGGCTTGAATTCTAAACAATTCAAAAGAATTTTCCCCTGTGCACAGCTCTTTTCATCTGTCATCATCAACTTTCCATTGCACCTCTTTTTTATATTATATATATTAATATATAAAGGCCATAAGTTACATGCTCTCTCATCTTTGTAGAACAGTCAGTTCATGTTCAGAAAACACGATTTTGAAATTATGAAATTATGCTGTCCTTAAAGGGATAGTTAATCCAAAATTGAAAATTCTGTCATCACTTACTCCTCATGTCCTTCCAAACCTGTATGAGTTTATTTTTCCTCTTTTCTATCACAAAATGAGGAGATGGAAAAAAAAACATACTAGTTGCATGCAATTAAATGGAGACTGGTGCTTGCAAGTGTCAAAAAGGATGCAAAAGCATCATAACAATATGACAATTCTGAAGCCATCCAATTAGAGTTGGGTGAGAAATGGATCCTAAATGAAAGTCATTTTGGTGAAAGTTATGTGCTGTCTTTTACTATTTAACATAATAGGAATGAAAGCAAAAAGAAAGGGTGGAGGTTAAAAAGACAATTTTATGTCTTTAAATATAAGCATTTAATAACATGCAACTGAATCTACATTTGTCATTCAAACCTGTGCCAGAACATTTAATGTCTCCCGCCACACTAAAACAATCTGGATAAATTCCGCAATCACATCTGCAGTATTTGGAACCCCATTTTCACCATGAAATAAGAAAATTGCAACTTTTTATCTCATGATTCTGACAAGAGATATAAACGCATTTGCAAGATATAATAATTTGTTTAACGCTTAAATAATTTAGAAGAGAGAAAAATGCATGTATATATGTGTATGTGTATATAATACTTTTCATGTGCAAGGATTTAAAACAGCAACAAAAATATGTTCACAGAAAAAAGAATGGTGTAGGATTTCACTCAGAAATTGCTAATACATTTCTCAAATAATTACAATGAATTGGCAAATAACACACTGAACACATACAGTATAGGTTAGTACAACGAACAAAGACTGAAAAAGTACTTTCTTGTCAAACGTACTCCAGTAATCTTGGATAAAAATAAATAAATAAATAAATAA
>NW_015505553.1:1417302-1427039 GCF_001515645.1 Sinocyclocheilus grahami
ATATATATATATATATATATATATATATATATATATATATATAATTTTTATTTTTTTTACAGGATACATAACCTTAAAAGGTGAAAACAAAGTATTAAAGTATCCATCTGTGTGAAGAGAAAGCAAATTGCATTTACAATTTTGCATAGAGGTCCCAGTTAAAAAAAATAAATAAATAAAACAATGAATTTGAATTGCAACTGCTCACGTAACGTAATATTTGTTCACCCAATTGTACTTCCATGAGTATATTTTGAAGTCTGTAATTTGATTTGGAGTTGCAGTACTAAAACCCTGTGCATAAAGAGTATAAAGATAAACCCACTTAAAGCAGTTATTTTTGTGCAACATTTATTGGATACTATTACATCCATCCTGTTGGCAATCCATTGTAATTTTTGCTCTCCCAGTCATAATACTGATACCAAACACTTGTATGAGTATTATAATGTTGATGTCCTTTTCAGCATTATTTCAACATGTAAAATAAGTGTCCGTTGAACTGTTTTATATTGAGATATTTTAAGTGATAAATACAAATCCATACTCAGTGCTCTTAACCCAGACATTTTTCCAGCCACTCATTTTTAGAACAACCTGTAAAATCATCTCAACATCTGGTTCTGGCAATATCATTTCACCTTTCTATTTTCCCCTTAATACAGTCATCTCTCTGCAATTTAGAAACCATTTTTGGGGTGGACAAAACAAGACACAGCTCCCATTTTCCTTGGAATCATCTGCCGGCTTTAAGCTGAGATTGCTTTAGTCTTCCCTTCAGAGAGGCTTCGTAAACTATGCCCTATCTTCAACCCTTCACAACAGCTTCACTTGAGATAAATATATCATATCAGATAGATGGATCCAATTGTGCTGAAATGCTGGCCTCTCACTTTCAATTTTTAGCCAAATACAGTACATGATCCAAATGATGCTAAATATTTAATTCAGGCATTGCTTTTCATTTTAATGAATGTACACGTAATTAAATCTCTCCACCTGACCTCAATCAAATGATGGATGAGAACGATCACATGATTTGTTGCCTACATCCTTGCACAATGATAAAACGAGAAGAAAATCTAGAAGCTAGAGCTTCATCTGCTAAATTACATGCAATGACAAGACCTCTTGTTATTTTTAGCAATATGATTATGAGCATTGAACAAAAAGTCTACAGTGCAAACACAATCAATAAACACAATTCCTTATGTTACACGCAATACATTAGTATATATTTTGTTTTTATATCCATGCAGCGAAAATCAATGGGATTTAATGTTGTCTCTGTATGGGTGAATAAATATAACAAAAAGTTGTGTGTCTGATTGGTCCAAATGCTACAGAGTTGACAAAATATCTATTGTTTTTGACTCAAAGGATATTTTACTGAAAACAACTGATATAAATACTCATTAAGACTGATTTAATTTGCCGTGTAAAAGTATAGGTGGTTGAGCTTCAGTTGTTCCGGAGATACTATAGACCCAAATCTGAGGTAAAACTACAAATTAGGCTGCTTTAAGGGAACTTTAAAGCAGAGTCTATGACTTCAGCTGCTGGCAGGTCTGTGGTACAGCTGAAAAACAAATTGCATACAGAAATAACAAAACACTCTTACATCTATGCTGCCTCCAACACATGTGTTTTCAATTACATTGCTAATTCCTGGAGCCCAACTGGCCCTATTTCTGCAATTAAGGACTGCAACTTTAAATGCTCAGATTTGCCACCTATAATTGTTTCATTGTGTATGCAAACACACTTTAAACTCGCTGACCAAACTCTCTGACTCTTCACCTTGAGTCTAATAGAAGTGGTTTTGGATCCTTATTATGAGTTCAAGCTATCCTTGAGGTATAACCCCATTGACTAGCAAAACAACTGGAGCTTTTTATTTGACTCAGAGGTTTGGGGAAACATCACAAATACACACAAACGTGCTGGCACATACTCACAGACATCAGCTAGTAGATTAGATGTTCTGTTTGATGCCATTTCTTAAGATAAGCATATTTAGCATTAATGGAGTATACACTGATCCTTTTAAATGTTTTCACAACCAGCTGATCATATGTTGATTTTCTGACCCTTCATAATCAAATCTTACTTTCAGTGTCATTAACCAGTTAACCTGCACCGTCCCGCCCACGGCCCGGAAGGGCGTGTTTAGGCGTGTCTGCAGTGTTCGAACTATACCGTGGTCTCTGGGGGAGCCCAGATGTTTTGTTTTTTTTTCATATAGGGGGGTGGTTCGTGCGCTTGCGCGTGCCTCAAAAGGGACTTACAATGACTTACACTTGTAATTTAGCTGTTATGTATCTTGCTTTATGCAAGCGCTATATAGGATAAATCACTATACAGGATTTACCCTATTATACTTTATCGACACAAATTGATAGGTTAAACAACAAACAGCCACCCACAAATAGTTTATATACAAAGCATCAGGCTGTCTTTGAGTTCACATGAACAACGGTTAAAGTTACTCGTCGTCAGGCTACAGAAGAATACCATAATTCCTCCACTCAATTAGGCCTAAGACATCGAGAGTCACGCAGACCTATAACAACCCAGCCACAACACATAATTGCGAATGACTACCTTAACACAGAATCGACCACAGAATCCAACGTTTATATTTTTACTACGAATCTTTAAGTTAACAAACATGTTCTAAACATGAGTGGAATTTGCACAGCAGCGCCCCCACACCTTGATGCTCATAACAAGAATAGCATGTATAGTTATCTTTATTGAAGTGAATTAGGTTTAAATCGCCATCATGCTTGAATGAATGTTATTTTTGCAATTTTACACATAATCCACGATGATCACATTACACAAAACTGAAATTGCACGTCAAAATAACACAGTCAATATTTTTTGAGACACCCCAAAATTTCACAAATCACGTTTTCAGGGGAACCCATGTCTTATTAAGGGGAGCCGAGCTCCCCCTAGCTCCCCCGTAGTTCGCACCCTGCGTGTCTGTGCTTTTAATTACGTTTATTTTATAAACATATGCAATCAACTATCATAAACTATATATAATTTGAAAGCTAAAACACTCAAGATCCATGTTCTGAGCTTGTTTTTGAAATCAATACACCAGAGAGGAAAGGGTTAACATAAATGCAGAAGGACCGGCCATTTAAACATGTACACAGTGACGTTTCATTGCCTATAGTTCTGGTCAGCTCGGACTATTCCAAGAAACACCAGCACACATTTCAAGGTAAGGGTCCACTCTTCAAAATGCATCCCACTTTTTTAATCCAAAACAATGAAAAAATGGGTAAAAAAAACGAAAGATCCTCCTTTGTTTACATGAGTAATTCGAGTTATAGTTATCGATAGCGTCCATTTTCAAAGAAATATCGATTCTAATTCGTATTCCAGCGTTGAAACGCCATGTAAGTTTGATGATTTTCAACCAGCTTTGTATTGTTACAGTGTTGATTGTGTAAGTAAATGAACAATGTGTTTTTCCATGTTACCTGCACAAAGATATGCCTGTTTATTTATCAGACAGAAACTACAGATCGTACTTCCACATTGTTGTATTCCCGTTCACGGATATGCTGCAATCCATTTACCTCAGAGGTCGGATGTCGGAGCTGGGAATGACGTCATACGTGAGTTGATCACGTTCCAGTACACAAGTCGGAAAACCAAGATTGAGAAACAGACAAACAGAAGTGCTTATAAACAATATATTACTATTATTTAATTTATGTTGATGCGCTGAGCAGCCATTTTGGATTTTGAATTTGGGGTTGTTGAGTAAGTGCAATTTGGGGTTGTTGAGTAAGTGCGCAAGACTGTCCTAGGTCTTAAAAATGAAAGTGTAGTGCCCTTAATGCACACTAAATCCACACTTAAGCAGTATTTGAGACTAAGCGTATCCCATCATGCATCATGTTCTGGAAATAAATCGTGAGACTTTTTGCCGAGGTCTTTTGAGATGTTACGGAAACCTTTCCAGTTTAAATTAAATATTAATAATAATTAGATATAATTAAAAATAATTGCATAGAATCTGGTAGTAAAACATAAAGTGTTGCACATTTTATTGGTGCAAAGATGAGTAAGTTTATTTTGTACAACATTTGCAACTGATTTTTATCACTTAATTAGAAGCACCACAATTATTGCATCGTGTCATTTGTTACATAGGGACTACTGAACAGACATTTAGAAGTTTATTTTAAAATGCATAATATTGAAAGTCAAAACAAAGCTCTGTAAACACTTGCATTTATAGGTGTGTCCCATTGGGTAATGAAAAGATTTCAGACTTTTGAGTACAAATGGAATGCACCAATAGTCTGATCGGGCCAAGTTTATTATGGGTGTAGAAGTTTTCCAATGTTATTTTTTTACCACAGCTCTATTTTTCTGTAGTCGTGTAGCACAGAATTAAACAAAGAAACTGTGACATTACTAACTTTTATTAAAACCCCATCTTGCAAGAATTAAATCACCCCTTTAAGGAGGAATCTTAGGTATCTTAGGAATCTTAGGTATTTAATCTTAGGTATTTGTTCATAACCGAGACTTGTCATTTGCACTTACATGTTGTTCCTCTTTTGTTAGTTTTGATTGCTTCTATTGTCCTCATTTGTAAGTCGCTTTTGATAAAAGTGTCTGCTAAATGACTAAATGTAAATGCCTCTGAGAGAAGATTAATGATGGCCCCTATTTGTATATTGTATATTACTCTTAAGATGTTTCCAGAAAACAACAGACAAACAACAAATCACAGCTCAGCATTCTCTCCATCTCTTTGTTCAGTTAGAAGGAACACTTGAACAACTTTGATTCGTTGTCTTCTGAGGGAACGGTTATAGTCAACTAAATCTGATGGGCCGGCTGACGCTGTGGGTCAACAGTAACTAGGACGCCTCAGTAATTATTAATGAATAAAGCTTGCAGTCTTGGGCTCAGCTCAAATGGATGATTTTATACACAAAGCATGTCCTATATAATCAAAACCTACGTTTTTCACAGAGCACGAAGAGAAATTGAGAAAATGGAAGATGGAGCACATTTTTTAAATCCATTTTTATTCTGAGAAAGTGTGGCGCAAGAATGTTAATAATGAACTCTTATGTTCTTGGGAAATTAAGGTACTAGGAGAAATATCGTGATGTCTGAAAAATGCTAATTAAAGAAATCAGCCAGTTTGAGTTTTCAAGCCGTCAGTCTGCCCTGGCAGTCAGAATTCACAGCTCAGCCAGGGCTAATAGTGCCAGCGCCGCATCTGGGGAAAAGCAGGCATGAAACGACAGTGCAAATGCTAATGAATTGCACATCCCTCTCCAGCACGAGGGAAACCATTCACACACTTTCCATTTCACACCAAAGACAAGAGAGGATCCTTCATCTGACCTGAACTCCGCAGTGACTCATTCCACAGCCCTTTTGTGACGCACTCTGTAATTACAAAATCAAACGGGACTGTCCTGCTCCACTTACAGTCTCTTAGTCGTCGGATTCCAGCCGCGATAACTCTACAATTCAGTTGGACCGCTGGAGAGAACTGGGCCAAAATGCAAATCTGATTTCTGTTCAGTCTTTTGCACCGTTACTTATTTGCTGTTATCCTCAACACCAGAGACACATTTAATATGTAAAATTGCACAGTCATTAAGTATTAATTTTGTTTTCTTTTTCTGTCTCCATAACACTTGCTGGAAGTTACGATGCTGTGCTGACTCAAAACAAACAACCACTGGTGGGAAAATTCTCACGCAAAAAAATCACAGTGCCCACAACTATATTTTTGCCTGTAACTTTTGCCTGCAAGTGTTATGGAAATGCATAGGCTAGTTGTTTGAATGTAAATGCCATAGGCATTCTACACATTGTCTACTCCAGTATACTTTAATTTCAGATAGATTTAACCTTGGCATGTTAAAGGGGTCAACTCAAAACTTTCTTGTATTGCTGGAAGTTACGATGCTGTGCTGACTCAAAACAAACAACCACTGGTGGGAAAATTCTCACGCAAAAAAATCACAGTGCCCACAACTATATTTTTGCCTGTAACTTTTGCCTGCAAGTGTTATGGAAATGCATATGCTAGTTGTTTGAATGTAAATGCCATAGGCATTCTACACATTGTCTACTCCAGTATTTAATTTCAGATAGATTTAACCTTGGCATGTTAAAGGGGTCAACTCAAAACTTTCTTGTAAGTCTAAAAACAGCTTATATTGAAGCCAATCTGCCAAAACAACAGGCTGTGCAATGTGCCACTTTGTGTCATAATAGTGCGGCTAAACACTGCCTCCGTAGAGGAATATCAACGCCTGCATCTACATCACTGCCTGTTTAGCCCCACCCACCGATTCACGCATATAGTGGGTAAATAATAAGAGAGGAAAACGCAGGTCTATTCAGAAACCAAATGATAAAGATGACTCCACAGACAAGAAGACGCTGTGCAGTGCCAAGTTGTAGGAAAACACAGTCTTTGCATTGCCTTCCTTCTGATCCCAACATTAGGCAAGAGTGGATTAACTTTATTTCCAATGAAGTTCCAGAAAGTGTCAGTAAGAATTTTATCCTTTGTTCACTTCATTTTACGGTGGATTCGTTTATAAGCAAATCACAATTCGAGGCAGGATTTTCAGAAAGATTGAAATAAAAGACGATGCTGTGTGACTGTATTCAATCCGACAGTTGTGTCGCAGCACACAAGTGTGAGTATCTGTTTTTATTAAGTGATCACTATGCTTTGTCAGTTATTACAGATAATTTGATATGTTCTGAGTATTTATGAGTTTTTAATGCACAGCAGCGTCCATCTATGAAGGATGTAGGCTGTCAAACATGCACAGCTGTTAGCTAATCATAGAGGTCAGCATTTAATTCTGAGTCTACGATCCACCACGCCTATTCAAACAGAGCGTTCCGATGAGGAGGGTCAAAACAGGACAGAAAATAGCCTATTACTTCTAAATTATGATGTTTTCTCATGTAAAATGCTTGATAAGATTATAAGTGGACCTCGGAGAACAGTACAAAATAATAAAGAGACAGTTTATTACCCCTTTAATATTAATGTGTAATAGGTCGATACTATATACTGTAAAGACGTAGAGTATGAGTCAATTTCATAAGGCTCAGAATAAGGAATGTCATGAAAAAGCTGAGGTAAAATTGCAGTGCTGTGTCATTTGAAAGTTATTGATTTGACACTCTAATTTCATGTTGAAATCTGTGTGATAGCTTAATATATGTCTAGTTATGTTCATCGAATGATAAAGTGTTGAATTGATATCGATCTAAAAAGCTCTCTCCTCTATGACAGATAATCTGAACAGTGACTCAGTCTCTCCTGTAAACTGAGCTGAGAACAGATAAGGATGCTGTGAAATCTCATTTAGAGACGCGCGTTGAACCTTGACTCCTGAGTTGATTAATCAAATGAGACGGGGGGCAGTAAATGTCGCTCAGTAGAAGACAAAGATAATCTCACTTTAATATCACAAATTAGCCATTCTTGATCCTTTAACCACTGCCAGAAGGATTATGTAACAAATATAATGTGATGGCATTCCATGTTTAAAAGTACAAAATATGTAGTTCTAAATTACAGTTCTGAGTATTGGATTCATTATTTTCGTTTAATATTTAAAATAATATATAAAAGTGTGCAATCTGAGGAGTTGCTATTCCTACAAGTACTTGAGCTTGTGGGGATCGCAGGTGGATCTGGCCGATGAGTTTGAAGAGGGGTTTCCCTTTCGTAATCGTCGGCTGTGCACGGGAGTGAGCCGCTGGAGGATGATGTTATTTTATTAACATTGTCTGATTCAGGGGCCAGTGCTCTGCTGGGATCAGCCCAGCAAAAGCAGGAAATGTCTGAGGAGGGCAAAGAAGCTGAGGCTGAGCCTCTCAATCCTCCTGCCCTGCGTATGATGAGCTTTTGGAAATTATGGATCGCACCACGGCGAGGCTTTACTTGCTGTGAATCGGGTGAAGAAAGTGACGTCACGAAGTATCTCGATGAACGTTATTTTTCTTGCCATAACCCTCCAGCTCAGGTGAGCATTCCTTTCTTCCTGTTTTTCATATAAACATTGAGAAGGAATGGAAGAGGCCATTTTTTCCACTAAGACTCCCCTCCTTGACATCTCGCTCGGATGCCAGGTCATATGCAGCAGCAGCAGGTCGGGCTGTCGCTTCATTGCACAAGATGGTGATGCTCTAAGCATATCAGGCTGACCTACTGAAAGACCGGGATAGCGGCCTTCACGAAGTCAGGGTCTGAGGCCGAACAAACCCAGGGGTTCTAGCCCATCTCGGTTTGAGGATCAGAGACTGGCTCAGAAGTCTAGTGTCGCAGCTCGCACTCCTCCCCCGCCCACGGGTAGGGGTAGGAAGAATCGCGGGTCAAAGGAAGGTAAGTAAAAGACCTAAGGGATGTGATCCAGACAGGGCGTCAGCGCTTTTGTCCGGATCAGAGTGATACCTCAGTATCTACTCCTTTCCTTTTGGGGGTCTTACATCTGCCCTTATCTTCATCTTCCTAATTCCCCTGTAACCACCATCTCTCCACCTGACCGAGGTTAGGTTGCATTATAGTCTCCTATGCTGGACGTATTAGGTTTGGTGGGTTCTATGGCTTCATAGTGACCATCTTACTGATGGTCCGGTCTAGAGGCTTCTTCGGACAGAGCTCCAACGCGGCAACCATGGTGGGTGAGTAAGATCCATGTCTAAATATATGTATATTAAATATATATATGTATGTATCTAATGAGATGGTGGTTGTGTGTACAACCCTTCTGCTAGTTTCTTTGCAGTGTTTCCCAGGACCTGTGTGTTTCTGTCCCTTTCTTGGGTAGGTCCTCGATGGGCACCCCCTCTGCTGGGTTCAGAAACCGGGTGCTCGACTTGCAGTGTTTATTTCACTCGTCGATATATGTCCAGACAGTAAGAAAAGCCGGGTTTCGGCTTCATACTTCCTGGATCATGCGGCCATAACATAGGCTTCTGCGGGAGCCTTCGTGATCATCAGGCCCCCGGCGCGTCACTGCAAAAATTTCCTGGACGTCCGGGCTGGGGTTACGCTTTCATATTACCCTGACTGGTCTACCGTATCTGGGTCATCCTGAGGGGCTTCCCGATCACCAGGATATCCCCTCTTGCTGAGGCATCGGGCGGGAGGTATAGGTGGCATTATGAGAACCTTCCTGTGTAAATGCTGTCTGGGCAGTGCTCCCCTCACCTTTGAGGGTTGTATTTGAGCTTGCCTCTCCCATTTGGCTGTGAGCAGATGCTTGGAAAACTCTAAATTCCAAATACTATGGTAAGTGCACACATTAAGCTTTGTGCACTTTTCTACAAATCCACATACGTGGTAAGTGTGCACGTTATGCTTTGCGCACTTTCTAAAATCCACATAGCTGGTAAGTGTGCAAGTTATGCTTTGCCCACTTTCTAAAATCCACATAAGTGGTAAGTGTGCATGTTATGCTTTGCCCACTTTTCTGAAATCCTGTATGGTAAAAGTTACGCGTTATTGACCTCGTTCCCTTTCTCTGAGTTGGTTTATACCCTGGTACCTTGTGCTCCACTCAACTAGTGTGTCTCTATCGACACACTCTGGAAGCATCGCTCCCCTCACCATTGAGGGTTATTGTGAGTATGGTGTTTCTTTCGAGCATTAATCCTCTCTGAGGAGTTGGATTCCTCGCTCCATGGGCTGTCCTCGTGGTAGT
>NW_015505553.1:1427390-1427934 GCF_001515645.1 Sinocyclocheilus grahami
TTTGCTCCCTCAGCTACAGATTTACTGCTAGCCAATCCAGCATTATAGCCGTAGACATAGCGTTTTGGGGATGTGCTATTTCTATCTATGGGCTGCTCTTTCAGGGTGCCACGAGAACCCCTAGAACGGTATTTCAAGTGTGTGCACATTATGCTTTGCCCACTTTCTAAAATCCACATAGCTGGTAAGTGTGCACGTTATACTTTGCCCACTTTCTAAAATCCACATAAATGGTAAGTGTGCACGTTATGCTTTGCCCACTTTTCTAAAATCCTGTATGGTAAGAGCTACGTGTACAGCTTCGTGCTCTTTCTGAGTGGTTTAAAACCCTGGTTCCGCCTTGGGAACCACTCCTCCTATGTATCCTCTGGATAAATACTTTAACAGGGTGTTGCTACTAGGGGTCTGTTGAGACTTTTCCTTCAGCACATACAAAGAGAAACATGCGGAAGCCCCTGTGTGACAGACCAAGACTAGTATGATTCTAGGCTCTTGGTCGTATTACCTTAAAGGAATCTATTCCTGATTCCAAGCCTTGAGCTCT